>NC_069502.1:741265747-741565747 GCF_027579735.1 Bombina bombina | reverse complement strand
CCGTTGGAGAAAGTAATTTATCAGGTAAGCATAAATTCTGTTTTTTTAACCACTTACAAGTACAAGTTAGTGAAGCTCTGCATTGCTTCACTAGGTGCTACCATTTAGGAGCTTGAATATCTTCACACTGTGGGGTAAATTTATTAATGTATAAGCGGAGATGATACGATGTAGCATATGCTGTCGGCATTTATCATTGCACCAGCAGTTCTTGTGAACTGCTGGTGTAATGCCGCCCCCTGCAGATTCGCGGCCAATCAGCCGCTAGCAGGGGCTGTCAATCAACTCGATCGCATTCGACCGGGTTGATTTCTGTCCGCCGCCTCAGAGCAGACGGACAGGTTATGCAGCAGCGGTCTTTAGACCGCTGCTCCATAACTTCTGTTTCCGGCTAGCCGAAACAAGGGCATTAAGCTCCATATGGAGTTTGATAAATTGACCCCTGTGAAAAAAATGAATCACATTCATAGATCCAATACATTGAGGCCAATTTAACAAAGGTCTTGCAGACCTGATCCGACAGTGCGGATCAGGTCCACAAGACCCTCGCTGAATGCGGAGAGCAATACGCACTCCGTATTCAGCATTGCACCAGCAGCTCACAAAAGCTGCTGGTGCAAACGCCGCCTCCTGCAGACTCGCGGCCAATCGGCAGCAGGAGGGTGTCAATCAACCCGATCTTACTCGATGATCGGGTTGAATTGCAGCGATTCCTGTCCGCCTGCTCAGAGCCGGCGGACAGGGTTATGGAGCAGCGGTCTTTAGACTGCTGCTCCATTACTTGTGTTTCTGGCGAGTCTAAAGACTCGCCATAAACACGGCCCATACGGAGCTTGATAAATGGGCCTCATTGTCATCATTTTGCAAGCAGTGTTGTGCACTTCATTTTAGTGTGCACAATACAGAGAGGGATCTGTGCTTTTTTGCAGTGTCTACATTGTTTTTATATTTTTTTTCTGAGGTTTTTGTATATTTGTTATTTAACTTTAATTGGTGTACAACACTCTCTATTGTGGGAGCTAAGCTAAAGTGTAAGGCACAGCTGTCAAAAAGCTGGCAAGGTCACTGATCGCTTCAGGTACAGGGTGCAAGAATACGCACACTCCAAAATTGCATCACCTTATATAAAGGTGTTTGTTTGTTTGCTTTTTTTTTTTTTTTTCTTTTTGTAAAATATTAGGTTCATGAATGGGTTTTATTAAATATTGGCCAGTGTGGGAAATCTAGATTTAAATTTTTCAATTGAACTAGTGCAAGAGTATTACGATTTAAAAAACTAAAATTATTGGCAAGATATGCCACTTAAAAGAGGCCAAAAGGAGAGGGCGGAGCCAGCAGCAGCGATGGAAGCTGTGTAATTTCTGAGCTCCGTGACCCAGTTCCATAGATCGGCTCAAAATTACACACAAAGCCCTAATTTCTGCAAAATAGTATGATCTCATGAAAGCCTAATAGACCGGGAGTCATGGGAATACCTTTTTAAACGGATCCGGTGGATTTACTTCTGCCATAGAGCCCTATCGCATCTATACCCGGCGGCGCACTAACTTTTACCCGGCCTGGAGCCAGATTTGTAAACGGGACTCAACTTAGTGCCTTGTCCGCCTTGGGGAATCCCTCACCACCCTGACCACTGACTTGGAACGCCACTAGGCGAAGTATCAGAGTCTCTTACCTGCTCCCGTGTCTCACCGCCATAGCCAGGAGTGGCTCACGCACGCAGCAAAGAGGCTGCAGCCGCACTATAAGAAGTCGGAAGGTACCGACCCGGAGGTAATTTCTTCTACGGGTAAGGAGAAGGGAATAAATCAATACATCGCATCACCCAGGCTCAAACTAAAGACAGGGGGAGTGGAATTGGCCCAATTTAAATGGTCAGGTATACACCTTGTGAGGACTAACCATCAGGCCTGAGGACAGTTGTGTGGGGCCTATAGATTCTCGCCAGAGCAGTTAAAAAACCACGTGGCAGAGTATCTACTAACACTACGCAGACCCTAGAGGTCATTGAGCTCACATTGCTGGCAGTATAGACATCTGCACCTGGCCTTTATTTTATTTTATTGGGAATTACACTATAAATCAGCACACCTGGTTCAGGTTTTTTCTGTTTCTTCATAGCCATATTTGTTTTGAGAAGAGATCTGCAGCATACTTTTTCACCATCCCACTGCACAAGTAAAATGAACGCAAAACGCTCCACGAAACTGAATAAACCGCCTAAGATGCACAACCACAGAGACAGTATGGTCGCTCAGTTTTTCTCACCCCCTGCCACAAAAGTTAGTGAAAGTATTGAATCTAATAAGTCGCCAAAAAAGAGGGTACAGACCTCGCAAGTACAAGAGGACGACACCGAAGAGAGCACACCTATCCCTAACGCTATCCTCTCTACTCTGGCATCCAAGCAGGATATAGCCGACATAATCCGCTCATGCATCCGTGAAGAGATAGCAGAAATAAAGCAGGACCTTCACTCTGTAGGCAACAGGGTGGAGGCCTTGGAAGAATTCACGGACCACCTTCAAGTGGAAATCAATGCGACTCAAGATTCAACAAACCATCACACAGCTCTTATAGCAGATCTCTTCGACAAAATCGAGGATCTGGAGAATAGGAGCCGCCGGAAAAACCTTAGAATTAGAGGTGTACCTGAGTCGGTACTACCCAAAGACTTCCCAATTTATCTTCCGGCTTTATTCGCACACCTCAGAAACACCACCCCTTCCACTGATATTCCTTGGGTTCGGGCCCACAGAGCCCTCAGACAGAAGCCACCAGACACTGCTCCCCCCAGGGACATCATTATGAAGTTTAGAGAGTTCAATGAAAAGGAAGAGCTCCTAAACCTCTCCCGTAGGCACCAGCCTGTGAAATTCAGGGGGGTTGTTCTCCAATTTTTTCAGGATCTCTCTCAACGTACACTACAAAGGAGGAGAGACCTTGCTCCTGTAACGTCTCTGCTCCGACAGAAGAAAATTCTCTACAGGTGGGGATTCCCCTTTCATCTCTATGTACTTCATGGAAACAGAAAGCTAATCTGCAGAACCTTGGAAGATGTCAACGCCTTTTGCCAGGCACTAGAATTGGACCCCCCAGAAGATCTTTCCCCAGAGAACTCTCACGAACCTCCTAGAAAGAAACCTACAGGATCTGCCCAGAGAGATTGGCAGCGTATACCATCCAGATCCCAGTCTAAACCGCTGGCCAAGTCCTTCGGCTCGCTCCCTAGAGCCACAACTTAGCCGGTCTTTCTTATCCTGGCTACCTCTATGACTTGAACAATCTGTCAGAGGCTTTGCCCGCTGCTCCATTTTGGTCGTTGGGTAATGTATAGCCTTAATGGTCATTAATCTTTACCTGTTTGACGACTCCTGGTCTAGAAATTTAGAAATTTAGGAATTATTGTATTAATGGAATTATTGTATTAATGGAATTGAGCATTAGTTAGTCTTAAATGCATAACACTTACTATGGAATGGGTTATAATCCCTCCCTTCTAACACCAAAAGTTTAATGTCTTCATTAGTATCTAGAATTTCTATGAGAAAATGTATGTTCTATTTTATGTTTTTGTTCATGTTTTTTTTGCTATGTGACAGAGATACAGGTCCTAGGGCCTACCTAATACAGTCTACTTACTATACCCTACACCCACACCTGCATGCCTATCACCTTTCGCAGCCATCAAACTATAGACACCAGTCACACCAGCACCATGGAAGGCCCCGCTAAAACTCTCACCTTACTGAGCCAGAATACTAAGGGTTTGAATTCTGCACAAAAACGCTCATTAGCCATGAGAGATTTACATAGGAATGGAGGTGATATTCTCTTCCTTCAAGAGACTCATTTTTTAAAACACAAGGAGCCTAACTATTTTGGGGGTTTCTACACCCAAAGTTTTCACAGCTCATTTGACCACAAAAGACACGGCGTAAGCATTCTTATTAGCAGACAGATTCCTTTTACACACATCCACACTTTCACTGACACAGAGGGTAGGTTCCTATGTGTAACTGGCACCTTGTTTGGCTCCCCGGTGACACTGGTTAATCTTTACGCTCCCAACACCAGACAACTCCCTTTCTTTATGAAACGTTTTGCACAGATTTTAGACCACACAATAGGAGCACTATATCTTGGGGGAGACTTCAATCTCCCCATTCAACCATATTTAGATTCATCGAACCCACGGCCCACAACACCTAAGCACACAATTAAACAACTATGGAAACTTATGCTAGACCAAACACTGTTTGACACCTGGAGAATCATCCACCCTGAGAAGAGGGACTATACCTTCTTCTCCGCCCCTCATAGATCATATAGTAGAATTGATTACCTTTTTACTAACCAAAGAGGCCTTTCCAATGTATTATCATCCAAGCTCTCACATACCGTATGGTCAGACCATTCGGCAGTAATAACAACACTTAAATGGCCATCGGCACCTAGTGGCAACTTTCAGTGGAAACTAGACGAGAAACTATTAGATTCCCCAGCCCTGGTTTCCAATTTAGAAAATCTTTTACAGGAGTATTTTAGATTTAATTCCTTACCGGAAACAGACCCTTTTGTTGTTTGGGAGGCTCACAAATGCTTCATCAGCGGGGAACTTATAAAACAACAAGCACAAGTTAGAAAGAAAGCACGGCAGGTGTATAAAACTTCCACTGACCTACTAGCCAAACTTGAATATGACCATAAACGAAACCCTTCCTCCCCCCAGCTATTAGCGGACTTAATGAAAGCAAGGAAAACAGTTCATGACTTACAACTTAGTGAAGCCAATGCATTGGCCTTATTGACTAAACAAAAATTTTATTTCGAAAGTAACAGGGCGGGAAAACTCCTAGCGCGCTCCTTAAAGCTTAAAAAACTTAAAACCTTTATTCATGAAATTAAATCTCCAATGAATCAAACTGTTAATACCACCCCTGAAATCCTTTCCCAATTTGAGGCGTATTATTCCAATCTCTACAACCTCACTAACCCTGACCGCCCCCCCCCGACCCCAGTAATGCTATAAACAATTATCTTCTAAACACCCCTTTACCGCAACTCTCTGATGCGCAAGCGACAGAAATGGACGAACCCTTCTCAATGACAGAGCTCTCAACCACCCTTAAAGATTTACCCTCGGGCAAAAGCCCTGGCCCTGATGGATTCTCGGTCGCTTATTACAAAAAGTTCGCACCCAGCCTGCTTCCACAGTTATGCACCTTGTTTAACTTAGTTGATCGGGAACACCCTTTTCTCCCCCCCATGCTGGAAGCACATATTTCTGTGATCCCTAAACCTGGAAAGCCTACAGACAGCCCCTCTAATTTTCGTCCTATCTCGCTACTAAACGTAGACGTTAAGCTTTATGCTAAACTCATAGCCTCCAGACTTAACAAGATCCTCCCTCAATTGATCCACACAAATCAAGTAGGTTTTGTCCCCAGAAGAGAAGCGCGAGACAATACCATCAAAATCCTAAACCTAATTGAATATACTCAGTCACAAAACATCCCTTCTATCTTTCTTGCCATCGATGCCGAAAAGGCTTTCGATAGGTTGGATTGGTTGTTCCTCAGGTCAACGCTAACCCGATTTGGCCTGGGAAATAGACTCATTGAGAAAATATTCGCCTTATATCAAATGCCGAAAGCCTGTATTAAGTTAAACGATTCTTTGTCAAATGCATTCCCCATATCAAACGGTGCGAGGCAGGGCTGCCCTCTTTCCCCCATCTTGTTTATTTTGGCCATGGAGGTGCTTGCCTCCAAGATTAGGAATGACGAAAAGGTTTGCGGTATTCATATAGCAGATACTCACTACAAACTAACACTCTACGCGGACGACATCTATTTTCACTGGCCTCTCCCTCACAGTCCCTAGAAGCACTTATGCTGGTTATAGGTACCTATAGCACCCTTTCTAATTTCAAAATAAATAAGCAGAAATCAGAGTTCCTAGGTATCGATATCCCAGATCAGACAGCCCAACAGATCACTAACCATTACCAATTCCGGTTCCAACCTTCTTCTATAAACTATCTAGGGATAAAACTAACGACCTCGAGAGAGGCTCTATATCGCCTAAACCATCAGCACCTTTTAGATTCCATCAGAACAGATATGGGAGCTTGGCGTAACAAATTCCTCTCATGGCTTGGCAGAGTTCAAGCCTTCAAAATGAGTATCCTACCTCGCTTTTTATATATGTTCCAAACTCTACCCATCCAACCTCCCCTACATTACATTCGCAGTGTGCAATCTTTCGTTAATGGCTTTATATGGGCCCATAAACGCCCTAGAATCTCTAAAACCATCCTCTACAGAAAAAGGGACGAGGGGGGGACTAGGGTACCCAACCTTTTGTTTTACTCACAGGCAGCGCATCTAATTAGAATAGTTGACTGGTGCAAAAATAGTGCTAACAAAGAATGGGTTAAGCTTGAACATAACCTATCTACCTCAGGAAGCCTGGGGTCTGTGTGCTGGACATATAGACAACATAGGACTTTACCACCTCTCACACCCTCATTAGTATCCGATACACTCTCCACATGGGACCTCCTCACGAGATCACAGAAAGGCATATCGACCATACCCTCACCAATTACCCCCCTACTACACAACAAAGACTTTCCTCCGCTACTCCAAAAACGGTCTCAGGAACTGTATACACTAACTGCGGGTTTACCCTGCCACCTTGTCCTAGAAAAAGGCACGATCACACAGAAAACCGCTCTTGCGGACAAAAACATAAGCTTTTTTGAAAGATGGTTTGAATATTTACAATTAGCCCACTTTTTCTCCCACCACAAAGATAAACATAATTTGGTTAGAAATCTAAGCCCATTCGAAACACTATGCCATTCCCCACTATTAGCGAAGGGCACTCTCTCTAAGATATATAAAATTCTAATTACCCTACATTCCAAAAACCTTCGTCATACCACAAAAGCATGGGAAGCCGAGTTGGGACATGAGATCCCCTCTGAGACATGGGACATAATATTTCAACAAAAGGCGGAAGGCCCCCTCCTCAATGGGCATCACTGAGACGAACATAAAACTCTTAGAAAGATGGTACCTTTACCCCAGCAGGCTCGCTAAGATTTATCCCCATACTGATCCACTATGTTGGAGATACTGCAAACAAGTAGGAACACTCCTCAACATTTGGTGGGATTGCCCCACACTTCAGCCTTTCTGGCTAGATATCCACAGAGAAATCCAAAAGGTCCTCACTACAACCATCCCCTTTGACCCTTTAACGCTATTATTTAACAAACTCCCTAGGATCAAATGCAAGTACAGACAGGTCTTATTATACATTATGTTAAGTGGGGCCAAGCAACTGGTCCCTAGACTTTGGAAACAGCGAAATATTCCTACTCAGAAAGATTGGGTGCAAAATATCACTCTCCTCCTCTCCCTGGAAAGGTTTCACTACCAGAAAACAAAAAGGATGGACTTCTATTGCGCCATGTCTTTCTATTGGGAAACATATACCCACACACTTGCTAGGACTCCACCGTAGCTAACTAATAATTCTCTGGCACTCAGATACCTTGAGTAGCCAAAAAATCCCCATAGTCCATAGCAAAACTAAGAAACATATGAGTTACCTGGGATTTCACCCTTGAGCCGCACCCTGTCCGATCTGGTTCCCTGGACCTTATATCCTATCGCTTAGCTATTATTTCACTGACTGCAATTTATTTTTATGTGTGTCAATATAAGTAAGATCTTTCCTTTCTTGAATGGTTCTCTGTCACATTGCATGGTTTAAATGTTAAGTGGAAGTTTCATCCACTTGTGTTATTCTAAAAAAAGAAAAATGCCACAAGCTACCATGAACTCTGCCAGAACTTTTTGTGGGACTCTGCAAATGCTAAGTTCTATGGATCTGCATACAACAGATAGTACTGATCCCGCCTTTTGTACCTTTCTTTTTCATTGTTTTATTGTCAATGTTATATTACGCCGGATTAAATCCATGGCAATTGTAAAACTATCATTTATACCAATAAAGCTTGTTGGAAAAAAAAAAAAGAGGCCAAAAGTTGGGTTCCCTAGGTCAAAATTAAAAAACTAAATTTTAAGAAGCATAAAAAAATGTCAATTAGTCAGCAAATTTGCAATGTTTTGCAATCCAGTGGCAAAACCCTTGAAAAGTATTATAAGTTATTGTATCTCCTTTGGTGTGGCCACTCAACACATGAGCCTCTGTAATGTAATTGCTGAGTTACTTGTCGAAAGGTCAAAGTTCTGAATTCCATACAATGCATTCCAGCTTATTTTGTGGAAAAGGAAAACTATAACTTTCAAAGTTAATTTACAGCAAAAGAAAGAAACATAAAAAATAAAATAAAAAAATAAATATTAATATTTTGGCCTAGATTACAAGTGGACTGATAGATTAGAAAATAAAAAGTTACTTCAGGACTAACTCCCTCTCCCCATAGACTTTCCTATTTATCGCTCTCGCGCTAACCAGAAACTGCACTAGACCAAAAGCCGAACATGTATTACTTCAAAGTAGAAAATTAATATTAGTTTTAATTTTTTAATTATAAATAGATATTTCTTTATATATATATATATTTATTTTTTGTGTGTAAAATATACAGTATATATCTGTACCTATATATCATTATACATATATACAGATTACAGTGTGTGTAAAAAAAAAGTAAAAAAAAAATATATATATATATATGTCAGGATCAGATCTTGGAAGTATCTGCTCCTTTAAATCCCTACCAACCACTATTCAGCTTCCCCTTTAAATTCTTCCCGCCACCTAAAATCAGTGCTTAGTATTTTGTTTACTGCTCGCAAGCAGCAAGCTGTCTACCTGAGCTACATTCGATTCTACTTTGTATTTCCTATACAAATTATCCTTTGTGTGATTCCAGCTTCACTGAAGGTCTACTGTTACTATTTGGATATTCGTAATTTGCTACTTTGTTTCTGCTGACCTTACTACTTGTTACAAGCTAACCTCCCACAGTATCGGAACTTTCCTGCACGGACTAACTACAGCGCTAACATCCTGGTTCTACAGCAGCGATACAAGAACATAACATGTAGGTACTGAAACTTGATCAATTCTCATACCTGTTGTTTTACAAACTCTCCGTTTACTTTTCAGTTTTATTATCAGTGCCGCACAGCTTACACAGACGTCACAGTGCTGCACTGTCAATCAAACTCCTCTACGAGGAATCTCCTCCTCTATTGGGCACGCAACTACGCTGTCACTCAAACTACAACTCAGTAGTGATGCCTCCTCCTGTGCCGTACGGCTCAGAAACAAACAGACTCTCTCCGCTGCAGCAACTCGTAAGATCAAGGTAATAACAAGTTACCCTATTGCTTATTTAAGACTTCATTAAAACTAGTCTGACTCTGCAATTGAATCACTAGGAAAAGGAAGCTTACCTTAAATCTGCAGTATACTCTTATGTTACAAATCTTGCTGACACTTATATTACAGGATTTATTTGACTACTGGCTAACCTGTTTACCTCTTTCAGGGCTGGGATTACTTACCTCCTTGCTTCCCAAGAACGCCTCTAAAACATTATCCTGAGGAGTTCCCAAGACTTTTCATATAAAGCTTCCACAACCTCAGTAAAACGATACTTCCCTATAGTATTTATAAAAACTAAGGCTGTGACACATATAACCTATTTGAGGAAAAATTTTCACCAGTTGAGATCCATTCTCTTCATTTTGTTTTGACGTGGTAACTTTAATCCACATCACATAATACTAAGCCAGAACCATGGAGCCAGATGAATTGCCTCAAATAGTTTATAACCTGTCCCAGAAGGTCGATCAAATGGGACAATCTATAAGAGAGCTACAGATTGAAAATAGAACTTTAAAAGATATCATAAAGGAATCAGTAAAACTTAAGTCTGATCAAGTACCTGAACCCCAGGCATCAGTACCTGACCCATTCACTGGAGATAGAAAGACCTATAGGTATTTCAAAAATGCCTGTCAATATTGTTTTCCCTAAAACCTATAACATATTCTACAGAGAGGATTAAAGTTATGACTACTATATCCTTCTTAAGATCCGAACCCAGAATCTGGGCAGATCATCTGTGTGAGACGGACGACCCCCTCCTAGGATCTCTGGATAGCTTCTTCCAGGCAATGGATGAACTTTACAAGGATACAGATGTCCAACTTACTGCTGAGTACAAAATGAGGAATCTGAAACAAGGGAAAAAGCCCCTAGAGAATACATTACAGAGTTCAAGTTGTATTCATCTGATTCCTCATCGGAGCGCAATATCGTTAAGAAAACCAATTCCGCCTCGGTTTATCCGAAAATATCAAGGACGAATTATTAGGGAGTGGAATTACCAATAACCTAGAAGCCCTGATGCGGCTCGCCACTAGGATTGATAGACGTCTACGGGAAAGGAAAGTAGAAAGGATGACTCCTGAATACCAGCCCAGATATAAGGCTGAGACAACCACCGCCTCAGGCTCAACCCCCAGTGCTACGACCACCCCAATGGAAATTGGAATGTTACGTGGGCCTCTGACACCAGAAGAAAGATTTCGCAGAAGAAACAATCATCTTTGTATGTATTGTGCCAGTTCAAAACACGTTGTCCAAGAGTGTCCCATTCTACAGAAAACCAGAAAATGTAAGTCCATGTTCCTTAATACATCTACTAACCTAAGTGATTCACAACCTTATTGCAAACTGTCTCTTCTTTTACAGTGGGACCATAGAAGATTGGAGACCAGTGCAATCCTGGATTCAGGAGCTGTTGGGAATTTTATAGATCTTGGTGTTGTTCAACTAAATAAATTCCCTAATTGAAAAATCAAACCCGTCTCCAGTCCGAGTTATTGATGGGTCTATAATAAAATTTTGGGTCCCATTACACACCACACCAACCCATTACTAGTTATAACTGATACTGGGCATACTGAAACATATCTTTCGATGTGATACCCTCTCCTCACTTTAGTGTTGTTTTGGGGGTAAAATGGTTACAGTTGCATAACCCAACTATAAACTGGAATGATTTACAAATACAGTTCTCTTCTAACTACTGTACCTCTACTTGTTTCCCTAACCAGTTTGTTCTTCATTCCTCTTCAGAGAACCAGACCATTCCTCCTCAGTATAAGGATTTTTCAGGATGTCTTCAGTAAAACAGAGGCAGAGCATTTACCCCTCACAGGATTTACGATTGTCCCATCCAACTCATACCCAGTGCCTTATACCTGTGGGACATCTATATCCTATGAGCCAGCCTGAACTCAATCATCTAAAAACTTACCTCCAGGATAACATCCGTAAGGGATTCATTAGACCCTCTACATCCCCTGCAGGGGCAGGGATGTTCTTTGTCACCAATAAGGATTCCACACTCCGTCCAATCATCGACTATAGAGAATTAAATAAACAAACCGTTAAAAATAGGTACCCTCTACCCTTGATTCCCGAGTTGATTGAAAGATTGTCTTCAGCTTGTATCTTCACTAAACTGGACTTAAGAGGGGCTTATAACCTCATCCTCATTAAGAAAGGACACACGAATGGCTCACGGCCTTTTAGGACCCGTTACGGCTTATTCGAATATCTAGTAATGCCCTTCGGACTCACAAACGATCCCGCCACATTCCAGCATTTTATCAAACGATATCTTTCGAGACTTGCTGGATGTGTGCGTGGTTATATATCTAGATGATATACTCCATTTACTCTGCTAACACTGAAGATCACATAAAACACGTAAGATGGGTTCTTTCTCGTTTAAGGATCCATAAACTATATGCCAAGCCTGAAAAATGTGCTTTCCATGAAACAACTATTTCCTTCCTTGGGTATACTATATCACCCCAAGGTATACAAATGCAATCTGAGAAGGTTGAAGCAGTAGCAAACTGGCATATCCCGAAAAACAAAAAAGGAAGTCCAAAAATTTTTGGGATTCTCAAATTACTACCGTAAATTTATCAGAAATTTCTCTGCCATCGTCAAACCTCTTACACAACTTACCAGTATATCCAAAGCTTTTGAATGGAACTCTGAAGCTACCAAGGCCTTCAACCACCTCAAAGAAAGTTTTACAACAGCTCCTATACTATGTTTTCCTGATGTCAATCTACGCTACATTCTTGAGGTTGATTTCATCGGATTACGCTATTGGAGCGGTCCTGTCACAACAAAGATCTTTGAAGGAACCTTTACATCCTATTTCCTACTATTCTAAGTCCATGACATCTGCTGAGTTGAACTATACTATCGGGGATAAAGAGCTGTTAGCTATTCGCAGAGCCCTAGAATTCTGGAGACACCTTCTAGAAGGAGCTAACCATCCTATCACCATTTTTACAGATCATAAAAATCTCCAATACCTCCAAAATAATAAAACATTGTCTGCAAGACAGGTCCGATGGTCTTTGTATTTCTCAAGATTTGACTTCCATATCATCTACAGACCAGCTACAAAAAATGGAAAAGCAGATGCTCTTTCAAGGCAACATAACTCACCTCTGGAGACAACCCCTCCAACTTCTATCATCCCAGCCGAACGTTTCATACATAATTCTATCGAACACTCTCCAAATAACCATATCCTTTCGATACAAACTTCTACCCATCTCACTCCTAGTCAAGTGTTTCTCCCAGAAAATCAACGTCTTGCCATATTAGAACAATTTCATGACTCACCTATGGCTGGTCATCCAGGCATTAAGCGTACTCATGATCTAATAAAAAGAAAATATTTCTGGCCTAAAATGAGATCAGCTATTGAACACTATGTAAAATTCTGCGATGGTCTGCCAAACCTCAAAGAATGAGAAAAGATTGCCATACCGGTTTGTTGATGCCTTTACCCATAATTTCAGACCGGCAGACTTTTGAAAAATATTTTTGTCAGATGCTATTTTAGAAGAGATGGCTTGCCAAACTAATCTTTACCCAGAGCAGTGCTTGGCCCAGAATGTTGACGTTATGCCCTACTAAATGGGCCCTGGACCCCACTGCCATAATGAGTCTAAAAATCCTCTTTCAGAAGTGTGGTGGGCATGTGCGATTAGCAGCCTTCTGAGCACCAAAAGCAATGGTAAACCCATAAATGCGTGCTAATGCTGAACACAAGGGATCCTAGAGAAGCTTATGCAACCATTTGTCTTATGACTGCACAAGTTTTTGTAAATTCAATGAGAAACCCAAAGTTTGTGAAAAAGTTAATATATATAGTTTTGGGGGTCAATTTTGAGAATGTGGGCAGTTCTGCTATACGAAATAAGAGTTACCTCATTGCATGATTTTGAGAACATGGTGCTGCAGGGTAAAATCTGGAATATTATAAAATATAATGCAAAAATATATACATGTGGACTTAGCTGAATCATAGGATGCCAATTAACTTTTTTTTTTTTTTTTTTTACATTTAGAAGCTATCGATATTTGGGGAATGTTTTAAATACTTTTTTTTTTTTTACTTATTTTGTTTTACAATAATTTCTTAATTAGCTGAATAAACAGCTAGTTGAAACTGTAATCCACTGAAAGATATTTTATGCCATTTTTTATAGGTTTCATAAGTAAATTAAAAAAAAACTATTTTTTTATTTATTTTTTTAAATGGAGTGATAGCAAAAATGCTAAAAATGCCTGGTACTTTGAGCAAGATTTTCTCTAAAATTCACGGTAGTGAAGGAGTTAAAAATGTTTTTTTTTTAATATAAATGTAATTTTTTATTAAAAATATATATACAGGTATACCTCGCTCCATACAGCGGTTTAGGGGACCGTAGCCCCGCTGTAAAGTGAAAACTGCCTTATTGTGATACAAGGCAGTTTTTGCTTTCTGTTTACTTGCCAGTGTGTTTAATAACTTGAAAACATGTGGAACTAACATATTTTAGGTGTGCAATAGAGCTAGGGTTTAGTTTAACACTAGCACAGTACAGTACAGTATTCAATAAAAACTGTACAGTACCTATAAAATAGTGATAATTACTACAGTAAAATTATCAAACAAGCAAGAGGAAATCAGAACAGTGGGTGTTTACACAAATTATAGGGCATAGGTAAGAAATCTGTCAACAGTGGTGGTAAAATCTATAGAGCGTCCTACTCCAACAAAAGAAAAGGAACCATACACCCACCACTGGACTACCTTAATATTAGACAGTTCAAATTCAATCCTGTACAGCAGGGTTCCTCCCTCCCTGGGTATAGGTATATGTGCAGGGAAACGGGTCTGTAATCACACACCAAAAACACTTTCACTCCCAAAGGCAAAAGCACAAGATAGTTCATAAGGTGACATAACAGAAACACCCTTCAAATCTTCGTCAGGTAAATACCTCAATGAGTACTGCTCCAGCGGCTTCTCCTGTATCACACTTGCAGTATGGTTTACCTGAACAATCGATTGAGGGCTGTCATCGACCCCTGGTCCCGCGAGCTGTCCCTCGATGATCAGCTAAATCAGAAGCTCACAGCCATTAAGCCAGTGCTCACTCCGGCCTAGGTAAACAGTAGAACAAGAGAACAAGAGAGAGAGCAGAGAAGCACCTTGAAATGGCCGTATTTAGAGTGAAAATATTTAATGGTACAGGGTAACAAAAAAATACAGAGATGGAGGTGTAGAAAAAAAAAGAGCTAAATGACAAACATCGGCTAACGCGTTTTGGCGTGAGCCTTACTCATAGCCTAATAAAACAAATGTGCTCAGAAGGGTTTAAAAAACATAGCTCCAAAGGTGATTGGAAACGGGATACACCCCCCCCTATCTAATTAACCAATCAGGACCAAAATACACACACCCCACATCCCCATAACCCTCTCCCGTTTGCTAATTGACAAAATACTAATGCATAATTATACAAATATACATATATGTATTAAACCGGATAAACGTAGGAGTTATGAGTACAATCCCTAAACATGAATCCCCCGGTTATTTGCATCACTGAGCACTCCCACATTACAAATTGATCAATAGTCCAATGCAAAACATGTGTCTAGCTAATTATAGGGAACAGACGATCAGATCAAATGTGAGTCATACGTCACCAGCAAGATGCCACAACATCACAGGATCGTGTATCCCCAATACCGGACGGGGCCCGCTGTCAGTGGTAAAAAACAAGAGCGCACCGATTGGTGGGCTGTTCAAAAGCTCTCCACCCAATCCCTCAACCGGAGTCCGCCCCTGTGATGCACGTCATCATCACAGGTAGATAAACAAGCCACCCCCGTCGGGCACTAATAAATGATTTAAAAGCAAAACAATGACGAGAAAAATCCCAAAGGGAAAATAACACACTAGTAGACCTGTATAAGAGGAATACCTCCTTTACAGTGGTATCCACAAATAAATACGATTGCAACAATGAGATCAAAAAAACGGGGGCAATTCTTAGTTTCAAACTAGACGCGCCCCTGCATATGTACAATAGTTACAGCCTGAGGCAATCTCTATCCTTATTTGTAATCCATACATAAAATAGATCCGTATAGCCAGCAATTGCACTTCATGTGTACAGTTATGTGGCCAAGAGAGATCACTATTCCTCGCTAGTAGTCCATACTCACGCCCACGTTGTAGACAACCTAATAGGTAAATTTGTAGGGGAACAACATACAAATAAAGCCCAACTGTCCATGCCAAGTGGACAGGAGCACTTATGAATTCATACTTACGGGTCAAACCCAACAGAATAATCCAATGGGCTCAAAGCTGGGACAAGCAGAATGGAAATATTAAAGTGTGAAAAATAAAACATAAAAGAATACAAATTAATAATAAGTAATGATTGGATGAATCCTTACATACAAAGCCTCAGTTCTAAAAAGGCAAACAAAAATAGCAAAAATAGCAAAAATAGCACTAGTGTAACCACATCATACTTAAAGTATGAACACTCATCAGATAATGTAGTATGACCAAAAGGAAAAGTGGTGAAAAGATAGGCTGAAAGGGGGGATCACTCCTTCATGTCCTAATATATAGGTTGCTAAATGAAGTTCACCGTGACCAGAAATTGATCAAATCAAATTCTGACTTGAGGCCTCCTGGAATCCTAGTCTTTAACTTAAAGATCCAGAAGGCCTCTCTTTCACCAAGCTTGTTCACCCTATCACCCTGGCCACGTTTGGGGGGAACCTTATCAATGATACTCCACTTAAAGGACCCTAATGACTTGTTGTGTATTTCAACAAAGTGTCTCACCAGGGAGTTGTCTTAGACCCTATTCTAATATCCGACAGATGCTCCTTTATGCAGGTTTCGCGCCTCTCTTGTTGAGAGCCCAACATATTGTAAAGAGCACAAATTACAAGTGATCAGATACACTATAAACGTTTGTCTGCAATTTAAGCAGTATTTAATGTTTGTACCTCTCACCCGTCACTGAGGATTGAAAGACATCCCTGTCACTACCTTTTCACAGGCAACACACGTGTGGTGGTGACACCTGAAGACTCCCACAGATGTCAACCAAGCGGAAGCACTATTTTGGGTAGACTCCGACCAAATCTTGGTGGGGGCGACCATATTTCCAATTGTCCTGTTCTTTTTAGGTTGTCTACAACGTGGGCGTGGAGTATGGACTACTAGCGAGAATAGTGATCTCTCTTGGCACAATAACTGTACACATGAAGTGCAATTGCTGCTATACGGATCTATTTATGTATGGATTACACATAAGGATAGAGATTTCCTCAGGCTGTAACTATTGTACATATGCAGCGCGGCTAGTTTGAAACTAAGAATTGCCCCGTTTTTTGATCTCATTGTTGCAACTCGTATTTATTTGGTGGATACCACTGTAAGGAGGTATTCCTTTATACAGGTCTACTAGGGTGTTATTTTCCCTTTGGGATTTTTCTCGTCATTTGGTTTGCTTTTAAATCATTTATTAGTGCCCGACGGGGTGGCTTGTTTATCTACCTGTGATGATGACGTGCATCACAGGGGCGGACTCCGGTTGAGGGATTGGTGGAGAGCTTTTGACAGCCCACCAATCGGTGCGCTCTTGTTTTTTACACTGACAGCGGGCCCCGTCCGGTATTGGGATTACACATCCCCCTGTGATGTTGTGGCATCTTGCTGGTGACGTATGACTCACATTTGATCTGATCGTCTGTTCCCTATAATTAGCTAGACACATGTTTTGCATTTGACTATCGATCAATTTGTAATGTGGGAGTGCTCAGAGATGCAAATGACCGGGGGATTCATGTTTAGGATTGTACTCATAACTCCTACGTTATCCGGTTTAATACATATATGTATATTTGTATAATATGCATTAGTATTTTGTCAATTAGCAAACGGGAGGGTTAGGGGGAGGTGGGGGTGTGTGTATTTGGTCCTGATTGGTTAATTAGATAGGGGGTGTGTATCCCAGTTTCCAATCACCTTTGGAGCTATGTTTTTTAAACCCTTCTGAGCACATTTGTTTTATTAGGCTATGAGTAAGGCTCACGCCGAAACGCGTTAGCCGATGTTTGTCATTTAGCTCTTTTTTTTTCTACACCTCCATCTCTGTATTGGTGTTCTGTTTTAATAGGGATTTTTCCCTGTATATTTTTTGTTACCCTGTACCATTAAATATTTTCACTCTAAATACGGCCATTTCCAGGTGCTTCTCTGCTCTCTCTACAGTAAAATTAGCCAGACTAAGACACTGAGAAACGGGACGATTTAACAATGTCTGGCGGACATGATACACTGTAGCGTATAATTTCCGCCAGACATTGATGAATGCCGACAGTATACGCTGAACTGCTTGTGTCAATCAACCCGATCTTATACGATCGGGCAGATTGATGTCCGCAGCCTCAGAGGCAGTGGGCGAGTTAAAGGGACATGAAACCCAAAATTTTTCTTTCTAATTTACTTCTATTATTTAATTTGCTTCCTTCTCTTGTTATCCTTTGCTAAAATTTTCATTAGCTTACCCATGTGTTCAGTTAGAAACCAGTAGTGCATTGCTGCTCCTTCAAAAAATTATACCAAGAGAATAAAACAAATTAGATAATAGAAGTAAATTAGAAAGTTGTTTAAAATTGTATTCTCTATCTGAATCATTAATCATTAAATCATTTTTTGGGGTTTCATGTCCCTTTAAGGAGCAGCGGTCTTAAGATCGTAGCTTCTTAACCCGATTAGGGGCCATTCGGCTCTTGTTAAATCGGTCCCACCGAGTACACTGCAATGCTGAAAACAGACCAAATTTGTGTATAACAAAATGGTGCTAAATGCCTTTCTCACAATCACACGGTGAGTACAGTACTGTTTCAAAATCCTTGGCGGTTGAATTTCAGTTCCATACCGCTGTATTAGTGAAGCACTTTAAAGTAAACTGCTGTTAAGCGAGGTATAACTGTATATGAGTTTAATACTTCGTGGCCTATTTATTAAAGGTCGGATCAGGTCCGCAAGACCTCGCTGAATGCGGAGAGCAATACGCTCTCTGCATTTAACATTGCACCAGCAGCTCACAAGAACTGCTGGTGCAACTCTGCCCCCTGCTGACTCGCGGCCAATCAGCCGCCAGCAGGGAGGTGTCAATCAACCCGATCGTACTCGATCGGGTTGATTAACGGCGATTCCTGTCCGCCTTATCAGAGCAAGCGGACAGGGTTATGGAGCAGCGGTCTTTAGACCGCTGCTTCATAACAGCTGTTTCTGGCGAGTCTTCAGACTCGCCAGAAACACGGGCCCACAAGCTCCGTTCGGAGCTTGATAAATGGGCCCCTAAATATTTATTTGTTTTCATTCATTTATTTTACATGTGTTTTGTGAAACTTTACTTCAGGTCTCAAGTTGTGCTAATTCTTCTAGTGATATTTGGGCTTTCACTTGAGCACAACCCATAACTTACAACTTATAATACATCGTTATTTAGCGTGGTTGCGATTTCCATTGAGAGTAATGGGTGCGCTAGAGTGATGTTAGCTGCCCTAAACCTCGCCTGGTAATGCTGTTTTAAAATCGATTTGTAATACCAAGTTGCCCGCTAATTTTAGGGTAGCTGCATATCAAATCTAGGGCTAGCATTAGCGTGCCACTTGTAATCTGGGCTTTTTTGTGGAATTCAATTTATCTAACAAATGGCTAGATTACAAGTGGAGCATTATTTTAACATGCCCCCGTAAACGGGCAAATTTAATAAATATCTATGACTGAGTCACCCAGGGATATCAAATAATTTCAAATTTTGTGAGAGAGTTAGGCAGACCAATTCAGGATTTAGGGCCCAATTCTAAAAAGCTCTCAGGCTGGTGAGATTATATAAGAATGTTCGCCAGTCCTTTTAATTCCCTGGTTGAATGTTATAAAGCCACTTTTTACCCTGAAAATATAGTGCCTCGCTAAGGGGCATATACTGTATTTTTGTATATAAGGAGATGCATAAATTACAAAAGTGCACACAAAAAAAATTGTATTGTTAAGGTGCATCAAAAATTGTAACAAAATTGTTCACCAAAAACCGTATTTTATTTAGTTTTTTTTTAAATTGTATGCAAATTACACAGAAATATATTGTATAAAATAGGCACAGCGCAAATCGTAATTTAAGTACAAAATACAAAGCGTAATTGTTGGGGTTTTTCTTGTAAAATGGGCTGAACATGGGCGTTCCATAGGCGTGTATGAAATGTTCTCTCGCAACTTAAAAAGTGACAAGCTTTTATCAAAATACTCAAAAAATTAATTACTCTGAAAGGAAAACCTATGCATACAAAATAAAAACAACAAACAGCAAACGTAGAGCGCACACATGTCAAATATATAGGCGTTCAGTGGGAGTTTGCTGGGCGTTCCATGGGAGTAGCCTGTATATTAATAGGGAAACATCACTGTGTGTTTCTTATATTTAAAGCACTGTCCTTTTCAGTCTCGCCTGCTTTTCAGTGGCAATGTTTTGCAGTGTGATAAATCTAGTGAATGTACAGTGAAACAGAATATTTGCATAATTTGAAGTGTTACTACACAAAAACACTTTTATTTTCCCGAATGCACATTTTATGTAAACATGTTTTAAAATGCCCCCCCACCAACAAAGTGTCACGAACACAAAGGGGCTTATCTATCAAGCTCCGAAAGGAGCTTGACGGTCCGTGTTTCTGGCGAGTCTTCAGACTCGCCAGAAACAGCAGTTATGAAGCAGCGGTCACAAAGACCGCTGCTCCATAACCCTGTATGCCTGCTCTGAGCAGGCGGACAGGAATCGGAACAATTCAACCCGATCGAGTACGATCGGGTTGATTGACACCCCCCTGCTGGCGGCCCATTGGCCGCGAGTCTGCAGGGGGCGGCGTTGCACCAGCAGCTCTTGTGAGCTGCTGGTGCTATGTTAAATGCGGAGAGCGTATTGCTCTCCGCATTCAGCGATGTCTTGCAGACCTGATCCGCACTGTCGGATCAGGTCCGCAAGACATTTCTTAAATATGCCCCATAGTCTATTTTATGTAAACACGCTTTAAAGACAGCCCCCCACCGCCTACATCGCAACTCAGTAGCGATGTTGGCGGACTTTTACTGAAGTTGTGATCCCCATTACATCCTATGGTAGACACATCGCCACTCATCAGCACAACAAGGTTCAGCCTACTTTGTTAGAAACTATCAACAGACCGACGGACTGCAAGGCTGGCAAACCCAAACAGGCAATTTCTCGTCGGTCTGACAATGTTTTAAATATTCAGGACCAAGTGTTTAAAATGCTCTGGCTGTACCCTGCCAAATGCTGTATTATGTATGAGAACTATAGATTTCAAATATGGCATGGAAAAATTATTTCAGTGCAAAACTGCAAATATTGTAAATGATAGACATAATACAGGTAGAAAACACTTTGGGGCCGATTTATTAAGAGTCGGACATGATCCGATGTAGCGATCATGTCTGCCCGACGCTGTCGGAATTTAACATTGCACAAGCAGTTCAGGTGAACTGCTTTTGCAATACCGCCCCCTGCAGATTCGTGGCCAAACGGCCGCTAGCAGGGGGTGTCAATCAACCCGATTGCATGTGATCGGGCTGATTGCTGTCCGCCACCTCAGAGGTGGCGTACGAGTTAAGTAGCAGCGGTCTTAAAACCGCTGCTTCTTAACTCCTGTTTCCGACGAGCCTGAAGGCTCTCGCGGAAGCAGATATATCTGGCCACATTCGGGGCATGATAAATCGGCCCCTTTATCTAAACTGCTTGGGAGAGGAAAAGGTTTGGATTTTTGAATATTTACACCAGTAAAATGGTACAGCTTGGAGAGGGGATGGGACCAAGTGTAAACAACTATCTTATGTTAATTAGGCAATATTTACATGTCACAATACAGTTTATACACGCAACCTAAAGGTAGTTTTTTTTATCATTTTAATACTTTTGTATACATTGTACCATTAGAAAGATAGTACAGTACTGTAATCAGAAAGGTAATAGTTGTTGTTTTATATAAATATATATTATTTGCATTTTAGAACACAAAAAACAAACCAAAGACACAGGCAGAGAAGGTTGTGACTTAAAGGCAGTGGGGAAAAAAAGTAATTTTTGATCATTTTATTTAAATAAAATATTAATTAAAAAGTTTGGATTTTGGAATTCAGTATTTGGGGAATTCTACATGTAATAATATAATAAAATGTTGTGGATTATAGCTTAACAAAATATTTTAACATTTAAAGCATAAACGTTTAGGCACAGTAAAGAAACCAATCAACTATTAGTAAGTATTGGTAAAAGTAAATCTTTCAAAAGCATATTTCTACTATTCTTCAATTGCAAGAAAAATCTGCATTCCATTCCATAGCAATATGTTTGAGTCCACTCTGGCATCTAAGGGGTTAAATTATTTAAATGATATTCTTTATAGTTTCCTCTGTAAAGGCAGAGTTGCCTACAGATGCATTATTTGAGTTATGTAGCTGAAAATCTATCATTTTTACTTACCAATTATATTTCTTAAAAGGAGAGGACTATCTTTTAATGTTTTCAGAAGACTTTCTTGTTCCTGTGCAAATAGAAAAGGAAGTGCAAGGAAGTTGGCAAGAACATTTCAAATAGTTTTACAGGCCAAGAATAAAAGATATCCTCCCTAAGATTTATTTTTAGCCATGAACTGAATTAAGATATTAAATACTTGTTATAATATTAATTATTTCATTTATACTCACTCATAGGTAACTATACTATAAGTACAAACATACAAAATGACCATGAGTGAATGTCCAAACCATTATAAACCTATAGGTATGTTTGCTCCTTTGTAAGTATAATCCATCACAGTTGAAGAGCCTATGGAATATTGTTTACCCATTTGGTTTGCTGTGGCTAATTAGTACGGTTGCCATCTTTTTTATATTTTTTTAAAGAAAATAAAGGAGACTAATGGATCACCAAATTTCACTTAGAAAATCGACAAATTATAGAGTAGTTACTTAAACAAAACCTTTATTTTACAAGACTAATAAACAAAATTATACATGTAAAAAAATGTTCTAAGAGCAGACAATGGAGCCTGGGAGACTGTAAAAAAGTTTGGGCAAATAAGGGAGATCCCTGTAAATAAGTGAGGCTTTGGCAACACTACCAATTAAGGACAGATATAAATGGACTTTGGATATGCATCTAACAATCACCATGGAGCTTCATGCAGGATTAGATACCAGTATTGAACAGGATACATGTCATCTTCTCTGGGGAAGTAAAAAAAAACACAAATTTCAGAGTTAAATTTTAGAAATGCAGGCTAAATAAAATACGAATGTAAGTTATGTTTTTTTTATACTACTGAGCTACTGTTCGTTGCTGTTAGAGCGCTTCTCTTTCTGTATGTATTTGAATAATGACCCACAGTATGACGGGGAAAGCCAAGCATAGAATCCCTGCTCAAGGGGCTTAGGGGGATATGGCTGCAAAGACAAGAAGCGGTTAGGCAGGTACTACTCCAAACGGATTTTGTAAAAGAAACAAAATGTATTGAACATCTTTAACAGACATGGCAGCAAAAGAGCAGTAAGTCTGACATGTTTCGCACCTCACTGGTGCTTACTCATAGACTGAAGTCTGTATCTCAATCCCACATGTTTATAGGCTGAGGTGGTAATTGGATTAACCACTTCAAGCCCACAGACACAGGAAACAGGATAAAAACAATCTCATGATGACATCAAAATATATAATTATAAAAATATTTTTTTTTGCTAAATTGGTAGCATAAGCAATATCAAAGACTCTACCTAATTTTTAATATCACGTTCAAAAACAATTTTTTAGATTTTGAAGTGAAACAGGATAATGCAACACTATGGCAAAGAGAAAAATATATGCAAGCAAATAGATACTTCTAAGCAATTATGTGTATTTTTATTTATATTTTCAGTTAACTAGTATATGGAAAATAAAGTTAGTTATCTATGAAATAGTTTATATCACATTCCCTATTCATGCCTAAAGGAAAGCGTGTGTTTAACTTTAGTATCCAATAGAGTTCTTTTTTTCTCCAAAATGTTATCCCTATTACCTCCTCTTAAAGGGATACTAGCTAAATCAATGACCTGAAATGAAAGATCTGCAATATTTGTTAAATGTTTATTGTTAAAGTGTTTGGCGACCGAAGAGTCTGTACTATAGTTTTTTACATCCCGGACATGTTCATTAAAACGTGTCCTAATAGTACGGGTAGTCTTACCTACGTACTGAAAAAAACAAAGATTGCAGGTTAATAAATAAATCACATATTTGGAGCCACAATTGGCATAGAAATCAATAGGGTATATTTTTTTATCATATTGACACACAAAATTATCTTCCTGTGAGACACTTGAACATGCCAAGCACATACGTACTCCACACATAAAAGTACCTTTTTTATTTAACCAAGAAGTGGCATACTTTAGTGTTGGGTATGTTTTCTGACTAAACTAGGTGATAAAGTTTGTGCTAGTGTCCTGGATTTTCTGGGTACAAATTTACAATGTTGTATTAGGCCTGTAGGGCATCAGCCGATTGGAGCAAATTAAGATGTCTTTTCAAAATTTTAACTATTTCTTCATATTGTTGGCTATATGGTGTAGAAAAAACAATTGCATCATTAAAATTAGAATAATTGATAAATGTTTTTTGAAACAAATCCTGTTCCTGATTTATACTTTCCTTGTTTTGAACCAGTTTTCTCACATCTTCCAGCTGTTGGGGATTATATCCTCTTATTTTAAGTCTATCCCTAAATTCTATAGACTGCTTATCATATATACTATCTACCTTTGTATTGCGTCTTAATCTTAAGAACTGATATTTTGGTATGGACCGGACTAGATGATTTGGGTGTTGAGAATGTGCATGCAGTATGGTATTGCCTGCTGTTTGCTTTCTATATGTACTGGTCACTATTGTATTATCTACAATTTGTATAGTAAGATCTAAGTAATTGACTGTCTCCTGGCTATAAACCCCTGCAAATTTTAAATTCATATAATTCCCATAACAATATTTTAAGAAATTTGAAAATGTGTCATCATCCAGGGGTATCTTAAAGATAAATAGCAAATCATCTATGAAACGCACATAATGTTCAATGTGTTGGTTCCACGGATTATTTGAAGAATAAAGGTATATTTGTTCCCAAAAGGCTACATAGATGTTGGCAAACGAGGGGGCAAATTTTGCCCCCATCGCAGTGCCACATGTTTGCAAAAAATATTCATTATTAAAGAGAAAATAGTTATGGGATAATAGAAATTGCAATACCTCACATATATAATCAATTTCAGAAGGAGCATAGTACGACTCTCTTTGCATAAAATATTTCACTGCCATGATACCTTGATTCTGTGGAATCGATGTATACAGTGAGGTAATGTCTATTACACCCCAAGAATAATCTGTATGCCAATTAAGTTTATCCAAGGTAAGCAAAAGATGCGAGGTGTCCTGTAGGTAGCTCAACCGTGACACAGCAATAGGCTGTAAGATGGAATCAAGCCATGCGGCTAAAGGCTCAAACAAAGAGCCAATGCCTGCCACAATCGGTCTACCCGGAGGGCACCTCGCATCCTAATGCACCTTAGGCACATGATGAAAAATAGGGCAGATAGGGTTAGCTGGAACAAGTGAAGATTTGTCAGTTTCATCAAAAATCCCCAAAGCAATACCATTATCTACCAGTTTTACAAGTTCCTTTCTGAACAAATTAGCTGGATCGTTAGTTAGTTTTTTTATATGTGTTATCATTAGACAATTGTCTGTATGCTTCATCAAAATATGCTTCCTTATTCATAACAACAATGCTGCCCCCCTTATCCGAGTTGCGTATTACTATATCCTGATTATTTTGTAAAGATTTAATAGCTTTACGTTCATTAAAAGTCAGATTAAGGGGGCAGCATTGCGTCCTGAGTTATTTTCTAATGCCAAAATGTCTTTTTGTACAGCTTTTTGAAACGCATTAATACACGGTCCCCTAAAATTAGTAGGATAGAAATCTGAATGATGTTTTGGTTTTAGGAAAGATACTGTTTAATAATTAAAATTTTCATCATTGTACATATCAACTAGCGTGGTCAAAGTACAGGCTTCTTCAAAATTTACATGTGCTTTTTTGTAATATCTCTGTTTATTTTCCACTTTCCTGGAGCTGGTATTGTCCTGAAATTTATTCATTACAAAATACCTTTTAAGTGTTAACTTACGGACAAATTTATTAACATCCAGGAGTGTGGAAAAATTAGAGAAATATCTTGTCGGTGCAAACCCCAATCCCTTTGAGAGCACATTGGTTTCGTGGACATTTAGTTCATGGTTAGATAGATTTATTATACTTAGTCCATGATCACTATGATTCCTATGTAAACCTGTCACTTCAGTTGTAATATCTGAAGTTGTTGTCCTTTCTTTTTCTTGTTCTTTCCTTCTCCTTTTGTTTTTCCATCTTCTTCTTCACCTTTGTTTTTTTGAAGATTTCTTCTGGTCTTTGGCTTGTCTGTTATAGGGACCTTTTCCACTTCTTCTGTTGACGATTCCTGTAAAAAAGAAGAACAAGAGGTAGAGGGAGAGGAGGAAGGAGAACACAAGGAAGACATAGAGGAGGAACATGCTGAAGCACTTATACTTCTGGCACTTATATCAGAGTCTGTGGAGTCCCCTTCATCTGTGCTAAACACCACTTTTCTTTGGCTCTTATTTTTATTCTTTAGAATTGACTTTGGTTGTTCCTTGTCTGTAATTATTTATCCTTTCTTATCGGCACCTTTATAACCTTTGTTTTTAAAATTAGATTTTCTTCTATACATGTTTTGCTGACGTAGGGCTGCCCAGTTATAGACTTGATTTTGCTCATAGTCTTCCTTATCACGTATAAACGTATTGCCCTTTCTAGTCGCTTGTTCACCGTCTAATTTGTCAAGTGCATCGTCCATTCTCTTTTTATAGGTGTTAAAGTTAGCATTTTTTTCATATTTTTTTAATTCTTCTTTGGCTGATATCAGGGGATCTCTTAGTTTAGTACGCTTTTTTTCTTTGACTCTGATAAGTATATTAATTAGTTTACTGGAATATTCAGTAAGTGCCATGTTCCATTCGTCTAGGTCTGCGGGGTCCTCAAATTCAAAAGAAGGAAATTTTTTAATTCTAAGGCCTCTGGGAATGCGCTTGCAATCTATATACTTTTTAAAGGCAATAATAATAAATTTTTAAAGATTTTCTTGAAATCTTACTGTTCCTTTAAATCTGACTCTGGGTCCTCTGCAAAGATTTTATCAAAGTACCTTTGTTTTGTTGCAACATCAAATGCTGAATGTTGATACTCAGTATCCCATGTATATGATTCACTATCATTAGTAATGATGTCCTTATTTGGTAGATCAATGATTGCCATGTTACACGTTTCAATGTCAATGCCTGCCATGTCTGCGTACTTAACGTTTGTATACAGGGGTATGGTAATGTAAATGACGTCCGGTGTTAAGTATATGTGGTTAAATAGTAAACCAGTCAGCTCTGTATCTAGAGGTAATCCTAAAGTCAATCACGGAATGTTTATACTTTTAATAACATAAACACTTTCAGAGATATAAGTTCAACCTCTTACTTGTTGGATATGGCTGCACCTCACTTATGAGGTTCAAAGAAGGCCAAACAACTGTCTAGGGTTGTCATGTTCCTTGTTCAGAGAATTGCCTGGTATATCAGGGCTGGACTGACCTTTTTAGGCGGAATCAAACTGATATACTTCAGGAAAGTTCTCCTCTGTGAAAAGCACAACTGGAATAAAAGAGGCTGCTCCTAGGCGGTAACTCATCATAGAATAAGCTACTGAGCTGCTGTTCCTTCCTGGTAGTGCACTTCCCTTTCTGTATGTTATCGGATTAAATAGCATCATCTATATTTTTGCAGATGATATAACGCTGTGTACAGTGATTAGCTCAGTGCAGGATGTAATTGCTTTGCAAGGGGATTTACAAAAATTGGAAGAATGGGTTGGTAAATGGCAAATGAGAATTAACATAAGTAAATGTAAGGTTCTACTTTTTGGAAGTAAAATATGCAGATTAGTTTTTATTTAAATGGGACTAGACTTAGCAAAACAGATGAGGAAAATTATTTAGGTGTACTTATACACCTAAAAAATAGTGTGGAATGCAAGGCAAGGGCTTCTAAGGTGAATACAATACTAGCATGTATAAAAAGATGCATATATGCAAAGGAGGGAAGAATATTCTGTTTCTATATAAATACTTGGAAAACCTCACCTTGAGTATGGAGTTCAGCTATGTGACCAATTTTAAAAAAGGACATTGCAGAATTGGAGAAGGCCACAAAACTAGTGAGGAAATACGTTTTTAAATTATGACTAGAAGTTATCCAAACTGGGTCTGTTTATTCTGGGAAAAAGGGCACTTGAGAGATGATATGATAATTTTATTTAAATTTATTCAAGGCCATAGGTGGCAGAACCATTAGGCCAGATAGTGTGACTCTATCTTTATATGGGGATTTTTTTATGTGCAGCATATGCATGGCACGTTGATTAGTAAGAAAAACACTGTTGACACAGTAGCATAAAAAGTGCCTGTGAGCTTTGTCCCTGACTTTCTGCCGGCTACTACTGTTTACCCAGGGACTACATGTTCCAAAATGCAGTGCTGCAAGAGGTGAGGGGTTATACTGTGCGCCCTCCTATCCTGCATGTCTAAATGCTAACCCTGTTATCTCCTTAGTGTCTCAAATGTGAATAGACATATATGCAGGTGTGATTAAAAGGAGGAAGAGTAGAGATTAGTGTGATCAACTGAGGAACCTGAGGATGTGAGATTTAGCCACACACTGCTTGAAGAGAAGCAGGGAGCATAGTATAATCCTGTCTGTAATACTGATAATGATTAAACAAAATCACTTTGCCCTCTCTTTTCCTGCCCATTTTCCTTTTCTCTCTCCCTTCCCTTCTCACTCTTTCTATCACTTTTCACTCTTTCACTATCTCTCTCTTTACTCTTTCTCCACTCCCTCCTTTGTTCTCTTCAATCTCTCTTTTTATGCTCTCCCTGCCCATCTGTATTCTACAAACTCTCCACTCTCTTTTTCTCCACTCCTTTTGTCTCTTCAATCTCCCTTCTCTCTCTCTGACCTCTTTCTTTTCTCACTCTTCTCCTTACTCTTCTTCCTCTATTCTTTCTCTTTTTCTCCAGCTCCCTTTTCACTATCTCTCGTCTCTTCACTCTCTCTTCTTTCTCTTTTCTCTCTTTCTACTCTTGCCTCTCTATTTTCTGTCTGTTCTCTCTTTTTTTATTTCCCTCTTTACTTTCTTTCCACTCTCCATTCTCCTTTTCCTATTTCCTTTTTCTCTTTACTCTCTTCTTTTTCTCTCCTCTACTAACTTTTGCCTCTATTGTCTTTTTCTTCATTCTGTCCATTTTCTCTCTCCCTTCTTTTCTCTCTAAATCTTTCACTATTTGTCCTTTCTCTTCATTCTCCTTCTTTCCTTAATCTCCATACTACCTTACCTCTTCCTTTCTTCTTTTTGTACCCTCTCTATTAACTCTTCATTTTCTCTCTTTCTAGCTTTTTTCTCTACTCTTTCAGCAAAATCCAGAGCAAATCATATTTATTTGGTTCATTTATGCATTTTATTTTATGTTGAGGGGCCTCATATTTGAGCCTTCACTAAGGCCTCATAACTTAAGAGCCGCCTCTGTTCAAGGACTATATACAGAGTTGGCGAAAGCTCTGTTTATTCCAAAGCACACTTTAAGGCTAGAGGAAAGGAGGTTTAATCTCCAGCAAAGTAAAGTAGTGAAAGTGAATACCTTAGATTTCAATAGCCCTCTACTTGTCATATGGGCCTATAACTTTAGGGTGAATTAAGATGTTATAAAGTTTATTATATTAAGATTAATACTTGTTTCCATTCAGAATTTCTCAAAGAGTAATTTTTTATTATTTTTTTTAATTGTGCTTTTTTCTTAGCTCAAGCGAACAGATTGTTGCACAATTATCCCTCTAATCCACAAAGATTACATTCAATAAATCCACATTGGATATGCTCTGGATTATATCCTCTGTGCTGTGTAATAAATGTAATACCCCTAGTGTCACCTCACTACACACTTGTACACTATTCACTTTTTACCACCAATCCCAGGTAAATGTTGTATGTGTAGTTCTACAGAAATATAGCCACTATACTGTACTAATAGTAATTCCAGACTAAATGATTTTCCAGACACTCGGTTCTTTACCAGAGAGAGAGAGCTTTAATTATAATCTGCCCAAAATACAGAAAGGTTACAGAGACAGTTACATAAAGAGGTTTTCATTTATACTTCCAAACACATGTATGTATGTATTGGGTACTTGTAAAGCGCGGCTAATCACTCGTAAGGGTCTCAAGGCGCTGCTCATTTTATCGACCTCGGAAGGATGAAAGGCTGAGTGGACCTTGCCGGGGATCGAACCTGCAACCCTTGGGTTGCTACAGAGCTCAGCCACAGTGCCTTAGCATGCTGAGCTATCTGTCCGGCTTTGCTGAGCTATCTGTCCGGCAGTGTTTCCTATCTATCAGTTATTGCAGGGTGGGTGTCTGTGTGTGTCTGTGTGTGTCTGTGTGTGCACTTACCAAAACCCTTTCTTCCTAAACTGTGTGTGTACTGAACCTTCTTTTAAATGGTTGTCCCCCCATGTTAAAGATAGGCCATTCTCTCAGGCCATCCCCTGTTATGTTGGCTATCTCCCCAGTGTATTAGTGTCTCCCACCAAGCAATTCCCTTCTTAGAAGTGTGATGTCTCCCAGAGGATGAAAGCAGCCGACCCCCCTCCTGACATTGTTATTATTTCCCCTGTCTGCTTACTCAGGAGACTGCATGTGTAATATCTCCACAGCAGGCAGAAAGATACAACCTCTATTACTACTCAATGTGTAACATCTCCCAGGGAGGTAGCTAGAGCGTCCTACACTTTTGTTCAAAGGGGACTGCCTTGTGTTCTATTGTGTATGTGTTACAACTTCCTATCTCAGGTAGAGAGACTGCTTTGAAGCGTGCATCTCTCAGTGTACTCTATTCCCACACATACAAAACATTTTAATCAAATCAATATTTGTACACTGCATAGTCATTTAACCCCTTAGTGACCAGACCATTTTTCAATTTTCTTACTGTTAAGGACCAGGGCTGTTTTTACATTTCTGCTGTGTTTGTGTTTAGCTATAATTTTCCTATTACTCATTAAATAGACTTTCTAAAGATACCATTATTTTCATCATATCTTATAATTTACTATAAAAATGTTTTTATAAAATATGATGAAAAAATTGAGAAAAACACAGTTTTTCTAACTTTGACCCCCAAAATCTGTTACACATCTACAACCACCATACAACACCAATGCTAAATAGTTTCTAATTTTTGTCCTGAATTTAGAATGTTTACATCTTCTTTGCTTTTTTTGCAAGTTATAAGGCAATAAGTACAAGTAGCACTTTGCTATTTCCAAACCATTTTTTTTTTTTCAAAATTAGCAATAGTTACATTGTAACACTGATATCTGTCAGGAATCCCTGAATAACCCTTCACATGTATATATATATATTTTAAGTAGACAACCCAAAGTATTGATCTAGGCCCATTTTGGTATATTTCACGCCACCATTTCACAACCAAATGCGATCAAATAAAAAAAATCGTTAACTTTTTCACAACTTTTAGGTTTCTCACTGAAATTATTTAGCTTGTGCAATTATGGCCCAAATGGTTGTAAATGCTTCTCTGGGGTCTCCTTTTTTTCAGAAATAGCAGACATATATGGCTTTGGCTTTGCTTTTTGGTAATTAGAAGGCCGCTAAATTCCGCTGCGCACCACACTTGTATTATACCCAGCAGTGAAGGGGTTAATTTGATAGCTTGTAGGGTTAATTTTAGATTTAGTGTAGAGATCAGCCTCCCACCTGACACATCCCATCCCCTGATCCCTCCCTGACCCCTCTCAAGTAGCTTTCTGCCCTCCCCCACCGCCCAAAGGTCACCTCCATCTTAAGTACTGGCAGAAAGTCTGCCAGTATAAAAATAAAATTAAAAAATAAATAAAAATTATTATATATTTTCTGCAGTGTAGGATCCCCCCCTTACCATCCAACCTCCCTGAGCCCCCCCCAACAGCTCTCTAACCCGCCCCCCTCTACCTATTTGCTGCAATCTTAGGTACTGGCAGCTATCTGCCAGTACCCAGTTTGCTCTAAATTATGGTATTTAAAAAATAAAACAAAAAAAATATTTTTTTTGCCTACTGTAGCTGCCCCCCCCCCCCACATTAACAAACGCCTTCCCAGCTCGCTTTATAAACATGGATCCCACATAGGATCCTCCTCCCTACTCCTCGCCATGATGAAGCGTAGCGTAGCTGTCCCACCCTCTCCCACCCCCCTTTTTCTAACTAGATCTTACCAGAAATTCCTGGAGTTGATTTTTAGCCTTAGACAATGCTTCCTGACTCGCTCCACCTGTGTGATTAGATTTATAGTTGTCGTTGAATTGTATTATATTTGTTAACAGGGAATTTAAATGTCTTCTATTTTAGTTTTGTTTAAGATAGATTTCTGCTTAAAGGGACAGTGAAGTCAAAATCAAACTTTCCTGATTCGGATAGAGCATGTCATTTTAAACAACTTTCCAATTTACTTCTGTTATCAAATTTGCTTTTTTCTCTTGGTATCTTTTGTTGAAGAGTAAAACTAGATAGGCTCATAAGAGATCAGGAGTGTGCATGTGTCATTAGTACTCTATGGCAGCAGTGTTTTGCAACACTGTATAACAAAGCTACAAATAAAATTGCAATGTAATTATTATACATTAATAGCTAGTTATTTTAATTTCTCTTATTTTTAGCAATTTACTTATGGTGCCAGCAGTTGCATAACCATAATAACCAACTTGTACACTTTAGAGGCACATTACTGCTACAAACATGTGCTTGATTAGGATTGCGTAAGATTACATTTAATGTTTCATTAAATTATATTGGTACTTTGCTATTCTTATGGGTTTGTTTTTATTACACATTAGCATAAAATATTATATTCTTGTGACTCATACCCTGCAGCTTGCGCACTTAAAAGCGAGAACTTAAAGGAAAATGAAGCCCAAAATTTTTCTTTCATGATTCAGATAGAGAATACAATTTTAAACAACTTTCTAATTTACTTCTATTATCTAATCACTACTAGTTTCTAACTGAACACATGGGTGAGCCAATCACATTCAATATATATATGCAGCCACCAATCAACAGCTAGAACCTAGTTTCTCTGCTGCTCATGAACTTGCCTAGATAAACCTTTCAGCAAATGATAACAAGAGAAGGAAGCAAATTAAATAATAGAAGTAAATTGGAAAGTTGTTTAAAATTGTATTCTCTATCTGAATCATGAAAGAACATTTTTGGGTTTCATGTCCCTTTAAAGGGACATGTTTTTTTTCCATTATTCAGATAGAGAATACAATTTAAAAAAAAAATACAAATACTGCTATTATCAAATTTATTTAATTTTCTAGGTATCCTTTGTTAAAAAGCATACGTAGGTAGGCTCAGGAGAATGCACTAGTCAGCAGTTTTGCAAGACGGTTAAACATTTGCAGGAGGAGAAGTATTCCCGGCCATGTAGTGCTCCAGACATGTGCATGCTACCTACCTAGGTATGCTCTTCAACAATGAATACCATGAAATCAAAGGAAATTTGATAAGCAAAGTAAGTTTGGAACTTTTTTCTGTCTGAATCACCCATCACAGTTTTTCTCTTTGAATATATTTAGGTGCACAAGATTCATTATCCTCAGGCATAGTACCCCAGGACTGGCATAAAATGTGATGCCATTCTTTAAAAAGGGAAGCAGGGCTGATTCAGGAAGCTATAAACCAGTTAGTCTGACATCAATAGTGGAGAAGATACTTGAAGGGATTATAACGGATTATTTTGATGAGTATATTTGTGTAAACAAGATTATGAGTTTAAATCAGTATGGCTTTATGAGAAATAGCAGAAGAAAGAGTACTGGATGCTCCGATAAAATGTAACAATTTTATTGATTCTTCATAAAAACAGCAAAAGCATGGAGAAACAGATAGACACGATTGCAGGCGCAGCACCAGGGCTTACGCGTTTCGGCTGTGAAGCCTTAATCATAGCATACAGGTGCTGGGCCTGACAGGTGCACTTAACACCTTAGGTTGATTCTCATTGGTTAAAGGAAAATTTAAAAGAAAAGCAACCCGCCCGCTTGGAAGTGTCATAACATGAATTAAGTATTAGAAATAGCAAATATCAATGTCTGTAACTGAGGTATATACAGTGAATAGTTAAAGAAAACCCAATATGTGCAAAACACAATGCAAATGAGGTCTAAAGAAAATAATCGTCATCAAATTCAGCACTATTGTTGTGAACATGTGCAGAGTATTCATCATAGACTATAAAATGTATATTCACAATACAAAAGTTAAAGTTCAAAAAGCTCACATTTTTGTGAACTGAACACATAATCTATATCTGATCTGATTAGATATAATGTAAAAGATGGTGAAGTTAAATTCACAAGCAAGGGGCTACCTAGGGGAAAACAGTTAAACCCAGGAGAGATAATAAAGGACTGGAGTTATTCCCAGTAATTAATTAAATTATAGTCTATGATGAATACTCTGCACATGTTCACAACAATAGTGCTGAATTTGATGACGATTATTTTCTTGCATGTCACATTCACAGATCATTAGGTATTGACGCAAACTCTGTATTATAAATTTATAAATTTGTTGACATTTATTGCTTATTACTTTTTAGCATCATTAGTGCTGTTGTCTTTTTCCCTTATCTCTTATAAAATTAGTGTCCTGTTCTTAACACATCTAATTTGTGTTTACCCTTTAGACCTCATTTGCATTGTGTTTTGCACATATTGGGTTTTCTTTAACTATTCACTGTATATACCTCAGTTACAGACATTGATATTTGCTATTTCTAATACTTAATTCATGTTATGACACTTCCAAGCGGGAGGGTTGCTTTTCTTTTAAATTTTCCTTTAACCAATGAGAATCAACCTAAGGTGTTAAGTGCACCTGTCAGGCCCAGCACCTGTATGCTATGATTAAGGCTTCACAGCCGAAACGCGTAAGCCCTGGTGCTGCGCCTGCAATCGTGTCTATCTGTTTCTCCATGCTTTTGCTGTTTTTATGAAGAATCAATAAAATTGTTACATTTTATCGGAGCATCCAGTACTCTTTCTTCTGATGTTTACTACTCCAGGCCCACTGGTTTGCTACCGCATTTGAGCTCCTCCAGTCCCTCTTCGTCACTGCCTTACCCCCCAAGTTGCCGCTGTTGCAGACTGATCTGCTGCTGATTATCGGATCTCCCAATCCCTCTGATATACTCACACGGAGGTGGATACAGAGGTGAACGCCGACCGAGACGCCGACCGAGACGCTGCTCCTTGAAAGTACACACAGACTTGGAACCAGCTAATGATTGTACAGCGACTTCATCACACACTGTCTAGCACAAGCCAGCCGACAGAAGTTCGTTCTCTGTGAGCGGAGGAACCACCAGTTTGAGGTGAGTCTGGCGTATAGATACGACATGCCAGTGTTCCCATTGTCTCCAACGAACCTGCAAATCTATTAAATGCTGATATCTGCTTGTATGCTAATGTGTATATAAAGTGCATATAAAGTGACTATATTCATCTTTACCGTTTGGGGTACTTTGGCAGTTACAAAGCGCAACGACTATTGCTACAATTTATCACGCTAGTGTGGCTCACCTGACTGCTTTCCTTCCTCTGTTCTTATTGTGTTTATGAGAAATAGATCATGTCACACTAATCTAATTAGATTCTATGAGGAAATAAGTAAAATTAAATTAAGAGGAATCAGCTGATGTGATATACTTGATTTTGCAAAGGCATTTGATACAGTGCCAAATGAGAGAATAATGTACAAAATTAAGGGACTGGGAATAGCTGAAAATTTTAGCTCATGGGTAAATAACTGGATAAAAGACAGGGAGCAACGAGTACTAGTAAACGGATCATACTCAGATTGGACAAAGCTAATCAGTGTAGTCCATCAGAGATCAGTACTGAGCCTTGGTTTTTAAATATGTTTATAAATTACTTGAAGCAAGGATTAAATAGCAACATCTCTATTTTTGCAGATGATATACTGTTGTAAAGGTCATTAGGTCAGGGCAGGATGACCTTGCTTTACAAGGGGATCTACAAAAATTAGAATAATGGGCAGGTAAATGGAAAATTAGATTTAATACTGAAACAATTTTGAAACTAAAATTAAGCAGGCAACCTATTATTAAATTGAAATAAAAAATGTATTGAACACTCACTTCAAGTGTTCCAATTTTAATAATAGTTAACAATCAACAAACAGAAACAATATAATAAACTAATTCACTGTACACCTTTGTTAAATTATTTATTTTTAAGTATTTCTTAATAAATGTGTAGTTATAAAATATTCACTGAAGTCACCTGACTATAATTATTTGAGATCACCTCTAATAAAAATTCCTTTCTTTTAGATTTAGTCATGTCTTATATACCTTTGTCATGTATAATCCAATAGAACCAGATTTTACTAAAGGACTCCATTGAATCTTGAATATACGCAGCTGATTCGTACATTTGAAATATAGTCTTAATCTCCCTTAAACTTCTGTCCATTCTGGTGCTCCTATTTTCCAATATTTAGCTATAGATATACAAGTCACTGTACACACAATTCGTATAAATGTGTTTATAGATGGATTAAATCTCGGATTGCTATCATTCAGCATTCAGGTTAATGTCACTCGTTCATCTAGAATGGTAGTTAAGAACTTAGAGAGATCAAGCCATACTCTCTGTACTTTTTGACACTCCCACCACAAATGAAAATATGTACCTAATTCTAAACAGCCCCTATAGCAGTGTCTGGAGCCTCCTCTAACCATGTGTGCTGTTTTTAATGGAGTCAGATACCAATGGAATGTGGTTTTAATACAGTTCTCCCTCAAATCAGCACTAAACAGACCTTTACTTGAATTTAAAAAAAAAATTGTTCCACTTAACTAAATCTAATTCCTCACCTATATCATCTTCCCAGTGAAGGATAGTGGTAGATTTAGATATTGTCCTCATCTCTTGTATGGAAAGATATAGTTGGGAAACTGCTTGTTTTTGTCTGTGTATAGCACTACACAACTTTGCAAAAGTGGTCTTGATCTTAAATCCTTTTGGAGTACTGATGTAAGTGTAAATAACAGATGCTATCTGTAGGTACAAAAACCATGGCAAACGTATAGTATCAAGTTTCTGTTGTACTTGGTTAAAGGTCAATATTTCAATTTTCAATAGGTCAATTTTCCTATTGTCAAGGAAGTCAGCTATGCGATATAAGTCTTTATGTGCCCATTTGTCTATCTGTCATCTTAATTCTGCTGGTAATATATATTTTAAGGGTTTAACTAAAGAATTAGTGGGTAATAAAATCCCATCCCTATTAGTCAGTCCTATTTGTTTAACCGTCGTCCTAATCAGGTTTTGACAGTCTTGATTGCTGTTGCAAATTTCTTATCCCACACAATATCATCTGGCCTGGCGAGTCGTATCCCCCAATAGTAGCTTCTAACTTAGTCCATATCACATTGTGTTGCATCCTACCTAATAAGAAATTTTGGGCTAATCTAGCCGCCGAGTAGTAGTCTGCCAAATTGTGAACACCCACTCCACCCAATTGTCTATGTCGGGTAAAAATGTCATGAGGAATCCTCGAATGGTTAGAGTCTCTAAGAAATTTATGCAAATCTGCTTGGAGAGTTTTAAGGTCAGATCTATTTATTTTAATGTGTAAGGATCGAAACAGGTACAAGATTCTCGGGAGAATATTCATCTTAATCGATGACAGTCTAACATACCAGGAAAAGTTATATTTCCTCAACTTTGCCAAGTCAGACCTTATTGATTTAAATAGAGGGATATAGTTTGCTGTATATAGTTGTGTAGATTGCGTTGTTAGTTTAATTCCTAAATATTTTATTTCATTTTTAACCCATTTAAAGTCGAAATTATTTCTATCAGTTTGACAGTGTGTTTGGGGAAGCCTATCGGGAGAGCTTCACATTTGTCCAAGTTTATTTTATAACCCAATATATCAGAGTATTGTTTTATGATCTTATATAAATTGGGAAGAGATATGAGTGGTTTAGTTACTGTTACTAATACGTCGTCAGCAAATAAGGTGATTTTATGGTGAATATTTCGTAGTTGAAGTCCAGTAATGTCAGGGGAGTTTCGTATGTTTGCAGCTAACAGCGGGCAACCTTGTCTGGTGCCGTTCAAAATGTTGAAGGTCTTAGATTGATGACCTATGGCTCTAATATGTGCTGTGGGTTTTGAATATAGTAATGCAGTCATGAATGGTCCATTAAAGCCCATTTTTGTCAGTACTGTCTGCATATTTGTCCAATCCACTCTGTCAAGTGCCTTCTCCTCATCCAGAGAAAGGACCAAAGAAGGGGTTCTAATGTGATGTAAATAGTCAAGTACCATAATCATTCGTCGCATATTATCTGGGGCTTCCATATTTTTTATAAATCCCACTTGATCTAGGTGTATAATGGAGGGCAATATATGTTTGAGGCGATTTGCTAAAAATTTTGATGTCTTGACTTATAAGAGATATAGGTCTGTAGCTAGAGCATAATGTAGCATTTCTACCCTGTTTTGGAATTACAATTATTTGGCCTGAAGAAGGTCAGTGGGTATAGTTTGGCCTTCCATGATGTGATTAGAAAATTTGACTAAATGAGGAATCAAAGTCTGTCTGAAAAGTCTATAATACTCTCCCGTTAATCCATCAGGACCTGGGGCTTTCCCTGGTTTAAGATCTTTTATAGCCGACACAACTTCAGCTTGTGTAACCTGGGCATTCAGTTGGTCCTGATCTACTGTTGTTAAGAGTGGTAACTTAGCTTGGTCTAAAAAAACTCCAAGATAATTGTATGTGTGATCATTATGTTGCACCTTTTCCCCATCATATAGGTCTCTATAGTACTCAGCATAGGCATCTGTATAGTTGGAATAGACATTGTTCGATAGCTATCCCTAATTCTATTAGCCAAATACTTGTCTGGCTTGTTTGCATATATAAAGTAGTTCGTTTTAAGTCGGCGCTTGGTGTGATTATGACGCCGAATTCCGTAGACACACCTTTGGAATAGGCTAGGTAGGGAAAGGTCTCCTTCACCGCCCCCTTCAGTCAGGAGCATTCCAAGCCACTCATTTCCTCGCACCAGGAAAAGAGGAAGATAGTGTTGGAAGTTTCAAAACAAACAATGTGACAAAGGGATCTCCTGTTCCTTTCAGCACGTTTGCAGACACTGCGGTGGACAACATGCAGTGTCTGACTGCTCAAGGAGAAGAGAGCAGAATCACAATAGATTTGCTTCTAAAACCACAACTACTGGCAAGGGCTCCCACACCACTGAAAGTTGACGCCCTTGAACCTTGGTTGCTTCTCTATCCTGACCGCCAGCATGCGGATCTTTTAATGACCGGGCTAACTGACGGTTTTCTGATACCAGTTACCCATTCAGTAAGCAGGTCTAGCTCTCATAAAAATCTGAAATCTGCTTACCAGTTTCCCAAAGTAGTACAGGCTAAATTAGACAAGAAGCTTTCCCTGGGTAGGATCCTTGGCCCATTTAAAAATCCACCTTTTTTACAATTTAGTTGTGTCACCTTTAGGAGTGGTCCCTAAGAAATATCCTGGCAAGTTTCATCTGATAAAACACCTATCTTACCCCAGAGGATACTCTGTCAATGATGCAATAGACCCAGCTTTAAGTTCAGTGCATTATCAATCTTTTGATTAAGCACTGAACTTGGTAAAGGCAGCAGGTAAGGGTGCACTCATGGCGAAGCTTGACATTGAATCTGCTTTTTGGCTGCTACCATTACACCCATCAGTCTTTCCTTTGATGGGGTTCAAATTTCAGGGCTCATTCTATATTGATCGCTGTTTCTCTATGGGATGTGCATTGTCCTGCTCACTTTTTGAAACATTTAGCTCCTTTCTTCATTGGGCAATTACGGCAGCGGTGGGTTATGATGCCATGGCTCATTACCTTGATGATTTTGTAATTGTCAGGTCCCCTGCTTCTAATCAATGCAAAACCATTATGGATGCTATGCGTCATTTAATGAAAACATTTGGTGTTCCCCTAGCTGAGGATAAAACCCAGGGACCATGCTCTTGCCTTACATTTTTAGGGATTGAGATCGATTCCAAATCGATGTTATGTTGTCTCCTTGCGGACAAGGTTTCAAAGATGTTACAAGCAGTGCAAACAGCATCGTTCTCAAAGAAACTGACTGTGAAACAGTTACAATCCCTGCTTGGTCTTTTGAATTTTGCCTGCAGGGTGATTCCCTTAGGACGGATTTTTAATAGGCGGTTACAGGCCCCATTGAAAGGTGCCCAGAAACGACATCGGACATTAGTCCTGTCACAAGACATGGTAGAAGACCTATTGGTGTGGGAATCATTTCTCCTTGATTTTAATGGGATTTGTCTGTGGAGATCTGATCCTGTCCCTAGTCAGTCCCTCCATCTCTTCACAGATGCTTCTGGGTCCCAGGGTTATGGTGCATACTTTCAGGGGCAGTGGGCGGCTGGTCCTTGGCCTACAAATTGGGCTGCGGAAGGCCTCACCAGAAACTTTACCTTATTGGAAATTTTCCCCATAGCCTTGTCAATAGAACTTTGGGGCCACGCTTTACAAAATAGTGCAGTTATATTTTGGTGTGACAACTTGAGCGTGGTGCACACTATTAATAACCTGCATCATCCCCCTTAGTAATTAGATATCTTAGACTGATAGTTCTTCGTTGCCTCAAATTTAACATAAATATCCTTGCGCAGCATGTCCCAGGAGTCAACAACTCCATAGCTGATGCCCTTTCTCACTTTAATTGACCACTCTTTAGAAAGCTAGCCCTGCAAGCCGCTGTGGAAGGACTTATTTTTCCGGATTTCCTTTGGCAGCTGGCGAATCCTGGACCTCCCTTTTTCCACTAATTAAACCTTCCCTCTCCTCGCGCACATGGAACACCTATGGCAAGCATTGAAGGTAATGGAAATCCTTTTGCCGAGACTCGGGTCAGTCGGTAGCTCAGGCATCTCACATTATGCTGATGGAGTGGCTATCTCGCCTGAGGGCCTGCAATGTAAGTAAAGGTGCAGTACAATCTAGGTTAGAAGTCCTGTCTTATTTTAACAAATTATTGCACTTTCAAGATATTTCATCAAATTTTCTAATTAGACAAATTATTAAGGATTGGGGAAGACTTGAGAACAAAGCCCCTGATGCTAGAGAACCCATTACTATAGACAGACTTTGGAGCCTCCTGTTGTTTTTATCTATGGTCTGTAATTCCCCGTTCAAGGTTGTTTTGTTTAAAGTGGCATTTGCCCTGGCATTCTTTGGGGCATTGCGTATAGGGGAGCTACTGCCCCCATCTAAAGCTGATCGAACATCAGGAATTATGTTTCATCATGTATCTATGTATCCTAATGCCGTATTGCTTTTTATTCCCAAGTCCAAAACTGACCAGGACAGTAACGGCATTTGGCTTACCCTATTCCCACAAGCCAATAGTGTTTCCTGCCCTATCTCCTTGTTGTTGGCCTACGTTAAAATTTGCCGGAATATTCCTGGCCAGTTTTTAATTCATGCTGACCGTACGCCCCTGTCCCAATATCGGTTTCAGAAAGTTTTGAAACTAGCGGTTATGTATGCTGGTTTGAACCCCTTCAGAGTGGTCCTGCACTCTTTTAGAATTGGGGCGGCCACAAGTGCAGCAGCCTCAGGCAAGCCAGCGGAGCAAATACAGCACCTTTGCAGATGGCAGTCTAACAGACTCTGTGGCCCTCTCTGCATCGGACAGCGGTGGTTCCGATCGTTGGTGGGTGGGAGCATAAGGAGGGAGGCGGGTGGGCGGCCCATCGCTGGAGGAGGGCGGGAGTGGGTGGGACCACTCTGCCACACTACAGGGTATAGAGGGAGGGAAACAAACGGGAAGTGAGAGGAAAGGAGGAAGAGCAATAAGGGGGATCCTATGTGGGATCCATTGTGGGAAAGGGATCTGGAAGGGGGGCAGCTACACTACAGAAAAAATGGTTAATGTTTTCTCCCCTTTACTGCTGGGCATAATACAAGTGTGGTGAGCAGCGGCAATTAGCAGTCTTCTAATTACCAAAAAGCAATGCCAATGCCATATGTCTGCTATTTCTGAACAAAGGGGATCCTAGAGAAGAATTTACAACTATGTGTGCCATGATTGCACAAGCTGTTTGTAAATAATTTCAGTGAGAAACCTAAAATTGTGAAAAAGTTAACTTTTTTTTTATATTGGATCGCATTTGGTGGTGAAATTATGGCATGAAATATACCAAAATGGGCCTAGATCAATACTTTGGGTTGTCTACTAAAAAAATATATATAGTTTTGATATTTAAATATATATATAAAAAGGCTCTATTTATGTTTAAATGTAATGATGGCAAAAATGCTAAAAACGCTCTGGTCTTTTGGGGAAATTTTTGTCTGAAGTGCTCGGTCCTTAAGGGGTTAAAGAGAATATGGTTATTTCTCTTAGCATATTCATTCTGTTTGCATAGAACAGTACTTAGTGGGCATATTAAATTATTGTGTAATCCCTATATTGTGGTTAAAATAAATTAATTAAATGTAACAATCAATCTTGCCCTTGGTGTAATTGAGGGAATAATACTATACCAATAATATCTTATATTATTATTAAAGGATAACCATACTGGTGAAAATTTACTAAATGTCAAGCGGGCATGATTTGCTGTAGCGAATCAGGTCTGCTCAACCTCGCTAAATGCCAACAGCATACCCTGTTGGCTTTTAAAATTGCACAAGCATTTCTGGTGAATGCTGCTCCCTGCTCACTCTCAACCAATCGGCCGCTAGCAGGGGCCATCAATCATCCCAACCTAAAAGGTGGCAGAGAAGTTAAGGAGCAGAGGTCTTACGAAAAGGATTCTGCCAAAATAGGAGGAGGAGGAGCATAAGAAGCACTACCGTAAATTGCCCAAGACTTTTTCAAACTGTTTCCAGGCATTTATGCCAGTGTTATGGCTGGAAAATAGCTGGAAATAGATAGCGGCAGCCCAAAGGACATATGGGGGGATAGCATAGTGGACCTGCGATGAGTAGTTTCGGCAATGTCTAGCAGTCAAGCCAGAGATGAAGTGGGACGATCGTGATATGGGTCTGTGGTAAAAGTTATGAAACCGCGGATCAACATATAGAGATGTGTGTCGGGTCGAGTTTTCTGGATGTAGGGGAGCCCACCCTTATTCAAAGTGTTTTAGAAAGGGAAAGCACAGGGGAAAACAGGACTTGTATGAAAAAAGGGGAAGTCTCCAGTGAAGGCAAGCATGATGGAGCTTTGGCTAAATCGGTACGCTAGACGGAAAGGATGTAGGGAGAAGGCTGTGCTATTGTTGTACGGGTTCTGATCTGGGTTTGTCATTCCATCAAGCAGGGGTACTGAGATTTTAAGTTGGAAAGCGAGGTTGCGTTGGGGTGTATGGCAGGCCATTTTTTTTAAACTCCCTTGGTAAATTTTAAAATCTCTCTGCTTGGGGTAGTTCCTAAGGGTGAACCTGGAGTTGGTCTCTGTAAAATATGCATCTTTCCATCTGGCTATTGAGCTGGTCAGAGCCACTGGTTGTTCAGCGCTCCTGACAAAACCTTGAGATTGCTTCATGTACATCTTCTCATCATTTACTCGGTTCCTTTTTTTGAGGGATCCTTTTATGTCGACATCTGCCTTCTTATGGGGTGCTCGATATCTTGCTCTCTTTTTGAGAGCTTTAGCACCTTTTTGGAGTGGGTAGTGTGTGTTCAATCAGGTTGCAAATCGTTGTACACTACCTAGATGATTTTTTATTTGGGGTCCTGCCGGGTCAGAGGTGTGTGTAACAATGCATGATGTTTTTTTACCGGAGTACGGAGAGGTGCCCATCCCTTATGATAAGTAGGAAGGGCCTGTCACGGCTCTGTTTTTTTGGAATATTTATTGATTCAGTAAGAATGAAACGTAGGCTACCGGAGAACAAGTTGATAGTGGAGTACACCTAGCGCCTACTAAATAAGACCACTGGCTTTGATAATTTGACACCTAGTTGTCAAAATGGAAAGATGAAACTAATAAGGTATACCAAAGCTCCAACTATACGAAGGCTGGGTCTGGACCAAATTCAATATTATCAACCGATTACAATAAACAATTTATTGAGTACACAAATAAGTTAAAAACATGGATCCATGTATAAACAATCAAATTTATACAACAATAATAGCTAAATGAATAGTTAAAACAAATAGTTATGTAACAGATATAGCATTTAAAATTGTGCAAACTATCGCCTTTGGAGTTCTGCGTTAGCCTTAAAAAGCAGCGTTAAGGGGTCCTAACGCTGCTTTTTAACGCCCGCTGGTATTACGAATCAGGCAGGAAAGGGTCTACCGCTCACTTTTTCCACGACTCGAGGCTACCGCAAATCCCCTTACGTCAATTGCGTATCCTATCTTTTCTATGGGATTTGGCTAACGCCGGTACTACAAGTCTTGGAAGAAGTGAGCGGTAGAGCCTCTACAGCCAAGACTCCAACCGCAAAAAAAAGTCAGTAGTTAAGAGTTTTATGGGCTAACGCCGAAACATAAAGCTCTTAGCTACAGTGCTATAAAGTACACTAACACACATAAACTACCTATGAACCCCTAAACCGAGGCCCCCCCACATCGCAAACACTATATTAAAAATGATTTAACCCCTAATCTGCCGACCAGACATCGCCGCAACCTACATTATAGCTATGAACCCCTAATCTGCTGTCCCTAACATCGCCGACACCTACATTATATTTATTAACCCCTAATCTGCCCCCCCTAACGTCGCCGCCACCTACCTACACTTATTAACCCCTAATCTGCCTACCGGACATCGCCACCACTATAATAAATGTATTAACCCCTAAAACCCCGCACTCCAGCCTCGCAAACACTATAATAAATTGTATTAACCCCTAATCTGCCCTCCCTAACATCGCGGCCACCTATCTACAATTATTAACCCCTAATCTCACGCCCCCAATGTCGCCGCTACTATAAAAAATGTATTAACCCCTAAACCTAAGTCTAATCCTAACCCTAACACCCCCCTAAGTTAAATATAATTTAAATAAAACAAAATAAAATTACTATCATTAAAAAAATTAATCCTATTTAAAACTAAATACTTACCTATAAAATAAACCCTAATATAGCTACAATATAACTAAGAGTTACATTGTAGCTATTTTAGGATTTATATTTATTTTACAGGCAACTTTGTATTTATTTTAACTAGGTACAATAGCTATTAAATAGTTAATAACTATTTAATAGCTACCTAGTTAAAATAATTTCAAAATTACCTGTAAAATAAATCCTAACCTAAGTTACAAATACACCTAACACTACACTATCAATAAATTAATTAAATAAATTACCTACAATTATCTAAACTAAAATACAATTCAATAAACTAAACTATATTACAAAAAACCCCCCACTAAATTACAAAAAATAAAAAAATATTACAAGAATTTTAATCTAATTACACCTAATCTAAGCCCCCTAATAAAATAAAAAAGCCCCCCAAAATAATAAAATCCCCTACCCTAAACTAAATTAAAAGTAATCAGCTCTTTTACCAGCCCTTAAAAGGGCTTTTTGCGGGGCATTGCCCCAAAGTAATCAGCTCTTTTACCTGTAAAAAAAAAAAAAATACAATCCCCCCCAACATTACAACCCACCACCCACACACCCCTACTCTAAACCCACCCGATCCCCCCTTAAAAAAACCTAACACTACCCCCCTGAAGATCACCCTACCTTGTGCCGTCTTCAGCCAGCCGGCCACCGATGGGCCAGAAGTGGACATCCGGAGCGGAACAAGTCTTCATCCGATCAAGCAGAAGAGGTCCTCCAAGCGGCAGATGTCTTCATCCAAGCGGCATCTTCTATCTTCAATCAACCGGAGCGGAGCAGAGCCATCTTGAATCCAGCCGACGCGGAGCCATCCTCTTCTTCCGATGTCCTAAGGCCGAATGAAGGTTCCTTTTAATGATGTCATCCAAGATGGCGTCCCTCAAATTCCGATTGGCTGATAGGATTCTATCAGCCAATCGGAATTAAGGTAGGAAAAATCAGATTGGTTGATTTAATCAGAAAATCGGATTGAAGTTCAATCCGATTGGATGAGCCAATAGAATTGACCTCGCATTCTATTGGCTCATCCAATCAGCCAATCAGATTGAACTTCAATCCGATTGGCTGATTAAATCAAACAATCAGATTTTTCTTACCTTAATTCCGATTGGCTGATAGAATCCTATCAGCCAATCGGAATTCGAGGGACACCATCTTGGATGACGTCATTTAAAGGAACCTTCATTCGGCCTTAGGACATCGGAAGAAGAGGATGGCTCCGCGTCGGCTGTATTCAAGATGGCTCCGCTCCTGTTGATTGAAGATAGAAGATGCCGCTTGGATGAAGACATCTGCCGCTTGGAGGACCTCTTCTGCCCCGATCGGATGAAGACTTCTGCCGCTCCGGATGTCCACTTCTGGTCCATCGGTGGCCGGCTGGCTGAAGACGGCTCAAGGTAGGGTGATCTTCAAGGGGGTAGTGTTAAGTTTTTTTAAGGGGGGATCGGGTGGGTTTAGAGTAGGGGTGTGTGGGTGGTGGGTTGTAATTTTGGGGGGGGATTGTATGTTTGTTTTTGTATTATAGTTTAGTTTATTTAATTGTATTTTAGTTTAGATAATTGTAGTTAATTTATTTAATTAATGTATTGATAGTGTAGTGTTAGGTTTATTTGTAACTTAGGTTAGGATTTATTTTACAGGTAATTTTGTACTTATTTTAACTAGGTAGCTATTAAATAGTTATTAACTATTTAATAGCTATTGTACCTAGTTAAAATAAATACAAAGTTGCCTGTAAAATAAATATAAATCCTAAAATAGCTACAATGTAACTAATAGTTATATTGTAGCTATATTAGGGTTTATTTTATAGGTAAGTATTTAGTTTTAAATAGGATTAATTTATTTAATGATAGTAATTTTAGTTCGTTTTATTTAAATTATATTTAACTTAGGGGGTTTTAGGGTTAGGGTTAGACTTAGGTTTAGGGGTTAATAACTTTATTATATTAGCGGCGACGTTGGGGGCGGGAGATTAGGGGTTAATACTTGTAGGTAGGTGGCGGCGATGTTAGGGAGGGCAGATTAGGCGTTAATACAGTTTATTATAGTGTTTGCGAGGCGGGAGGGCGGCGGTTTAGGGGTTAATACATTTATTATAGTGGCTGCGATGTCCGGTCGGCAGATTAGGGGTTAATAAGTGTAGGTAGGTGGCAGCGACGTTGGGGGGGGACAGATTAGGGGTTAATAAATATAATATAGGTGTCGGCGATGTTAGGGACAGCAGGTTAGGGGTTCATAGCTATAATGTAGGTTGCGGCGGTGTCCGGAGCGGCAGATTAGGGGTTACAAATATAATGTAGGTGGCAGATTAGGGGTTAATAAGTGTAAGGTTAGGGGTGTTTAGACTCAGGGTTCATGTTAGGGTGTTAGGTGTAGACTTAGAAAGTGTTTCCCCTTAGGAAACAATGGGGCTGCGTTAGGAGCTGAACGCTGCTTTTTTGCAGGTGTTAGTTTTTTTTTCAGCCAGCCAGGGCCAGCCTTTGGGCACTGCAGTCAGGGGGGCCCGCAAATGTGAAAAAATATATATATTTTTTTTAAACAAAAATTTTTTTTTACATTTTTTTTATTCTCCAATATTATTTTTTTTGCGCCTTTTTTTGGCGCCTTTTTGTTTTGGCGCGCAATTTTTTGTTTGCTGGGGAGAGATGCCACGCTAGGACTCAGCAGCACTGATTGATTGGAGGGTAACATTTTTATCTCCAATCATTCCGTGCTGTCAGTGAGGGGAGGAGGTGGAGCACGGCAGCGGAGGGCGGAGGCGGGACTTCACTTCAGTGCACAGCAGGCCAGGCAGCAGAGAGTGAGCAGTCGCATGAGACCGTCGTAGCTACTGCCCAGGTGAGGAGCCCTCAGCCCCGCTGCTGCTTTGCCCCCCGCCAGACACAGTGTGACTGACTGACTAGGCCAACTGTCATGTCAACTGTGCCAGTGCCACTCAGAAGTAAGTTAGCGTGTGGGGGAGGAGACAGTACTGAGAGGGACTGGGAGTGTGTCAGGGCCCAGGGGGGCTGGCTGGGGCATCATTTTATTGCAGGGGCTGGCTGGCTGGGGGCATCATTTTATTGCAGGGGGGGCTGGCTGGGGGCATCATTTTATTGCAAGGGGGGGCTGGCTGGGGGCATCATTTTATTGTGGGGGGGCTGGCTGGGGGCATCATTTTATTGCGGGGGGGCTGGCTGGGGGCATCATTTTATTGCGGGGGGGGGCTGGCTGGGGGTATCATTTTATTGCGGGGGGGGGCTGGCTGGGGGCATCATTTTATTGTGGGGGGGCTGGCTGGGGGCATCATTTTATTGCAGGGGGGGCTGGCTGGGGGCATCATTTTATTGCAGGGGGGGCTGGCTGGTAGCATCAGTTTATTGCTGGGAGCATCATTTTTATTGCAGGGTGCTGGGGGCATCAGTTTATTGCTGGGAGCATCATTTTTATTGCAGGGTGCTGGGGGCATCAGTTTATTGCTGGGAGCATCATTTTTATTGCAGGGTGCTGGGGGCATCAGTTTATTGCTGGGAGCATCATTTTTATTGCAGGGAGCTGGGGGCATCAGATTATTGCTGGGAGCATCATTTTTATTGCAGGGTGCTGTGGGCATCAGTTTATTGCTGGGAGCATCATTTTTATTGCAGGGTGCTGGGGGCATCAGTTTATTGCTGGGAGCATCATTTTTATTGCAGGGTGCTGTGGGCATCAGTTTATTGCTGGGGGCATCATTTTTTATTGCAGGGTGCTGGGGGCATCAGTTTATTGCTGGGGGCATTATTTTTATTGCAGGGTGCTGGGGCATCAGTTTATTGCTGGGGGCATCATTTTTATTGCAGAGTGCTGGGGGCATCAGTTTATTGCTGGGGGCATCATTTTATTGCTGGGAGCATCATTTTATTGCTGGGAGCATCATTTTATTGCTGGGGGCATCAGTTTATTTCCGGGAGCATCATTTTTATTGCAGGGTGCTGGGGGCATCAGTTTATTGCTGGGAGCATCATTTTTATTGCTGGGGGCATCAGTTTATTGCTGGGAGCATCATTTTATTGCAGGGTGCTGGGGGCATCAGTTTATTGCTGGGAGCATCATTTTATTGCAGGGTGCTGGGGGCATCAGTTTATTGCTGGGAGCATCATTTTATTGCAGGGTGCTGGGGGCATCATTTTATTGCTGGGAGCATCATTTTATTGCAGGGTGCTGGGGGAATCAGTTTATTGCTGGGAGCATCATTTTATTGCAGGGTGCTGGGGGCATCAGTTTATTGCTGGGAGCATCATTTTATTGCAGGGGGGCTGGGGGCATCAGTTTATTGCTGGGAGCATCATTTTTATTGCAGGGTGCTGGGGGCATCAGTTTATTGCTGGGAGCATCATTTTACTGCAGGGTGCTGGGGGCATCAGTTTATTGCTGGGGGGCTGGGAGCATCATTTTATTGCAGGGTGTTGGGGCATCAGTTTATTGCTGGGAGCATCATTTTATTGCAGGGGGGCTGGGGGCATCATTTTATTGCTGGGAGCATCATTTTATTGCTGGGAGCATCATTTTATTGCAGGGTGCTGGGGGCATCAGTTTATTGCTGGGAGCATCATTTTATTGCAGGGTGCTGGGGCATCATTTTATTGCAGGGTGCTGGGGGCATCATTTTATTGCAGGGTGCTGGGGGCATCATTTTATTGCTGGGGCATAATTTATTACAGAGGGGGGCTGAGAGCATAATTTTATTGCAGGTGTGCTGGGGGCATCAGTTTATTGCTGGGGGCATCAGTTAATTTCTGGGAGCATCATTTTATTGCAGGGAGCATCATTTTATTGCTGGGGCATCATTTATTACAGAGGGGGGCTGGGAGCATAATTTTATTGCAGGTGTGCTGGGGGCATCAGTTTATTGCTGGGAGCATCATTTTATTGCAGGGTGCTGGGGGCATCATTTTTTGCAGGGGGGCTGGGAGCATCATTTTATTGCAGTGGGGCTGGGATATCCTTTATGACTTGACCACTGATTCCTATTGGTGTGGTGCGTGTTACGTGAGTTGTCACTAATAAAAGCTCAATAACAAAGCTTGGCATACCATCATGTGTCACAATATATGGATTTAAAATTGCATAAAGTAAATACACAACTGTAATTTGCAGCTAACCAGCTTGACTTAGTTACAGTAAGTACCTGTCTGCAACTAAGCTTAAGCAATTTACACCATTTCAGTTGCTTCCCATTTATATAAATTTTTGCTTTGGGTTTTCATGGTATTAACATCTGTAAGATTATGTGGATATTGGACATCAATGTCTAATGTCTACATCAAAGAATGTAACTGCAAAGTTAAACTTTCATTGTAACTTGGTGTAACTAAGGTACTTTTTGTTTAAATGTAATGCCAGATTTGTTTTCAGTTGCATATAAAATGCACAATGTACACTACCTAACTGCTTTCTATAATGGTTGGGGCTATTAATCAAACCTTATTACAACAGGTAGCTGCCATACCTTGGTATTCTAAATAAAGCATTAACATCTAAAAAAAATTTAAAAAAATGTTTACAAGTATTTCTATTAGCCTTTAGTGTGTGTGGTTGGTTGGTGTGTGTGTGGGGTTGATGTGTGTGTGTGTGGTTGGCCCATTTCTTTAAGTATTTATTGTTCTGGGTAGAGGCCACTGCGCTGTCATTCTGCCTATGGACCTGCACTTGCTAGGGCCGGACCTGGCATCTCTGTAATGTTCCTGTTATCATAAGAAAACACAAAATAAGGGCCAGTTCAACTCAACTGTCCCTAATTGTCAGCATAATTCTTCATTATATACATAAACAGTTGTTCCAATAGTACAAATGGTTTATTGCAGTATATACAATGCTATAGTGCTCCACATTAGTGGATTTTTTTTTGGATTTTTTTTTAAATGTTGTGCATTACCTTTAAATTATATTTCTCCCATTTTTTAAAATTAATTTTAAAAACTGGGGGTGGGGGTTGGGGGCGGATACTGTGCGGGGTTGGGGGCGGAGACTTGCGGGGTGGGGGCGGAGACTGGGTGGGGTTGGGGGCGGAGACAAAGAGGAGCCCCATTTTGTCATCCTGCCTTGGGCCCCGCAATGGCTAGGGCCAGCCCTGCAGCCAGCTCAGCCCCATTGTTTCCTATGGGGAAATCGTGCACAAGCACGTTTTTCCAGCTTACCGCTACCGTAAGCAACGCTGGTATTGAGGGTTGAAGTGGAGCTAAATTTGGCTCAACACTCACTTTTCTGAGGCTAACGCAGCCATTCAGACAACTCGTAATACCAGCGTTGTCTTAAGGGTGCGCTGAAAAAAAAAGGCTCATTAGCACATCAGGTCTTTACTGACAAAACTACAAATCTAGGCGATTGCTCTTAAAAATATTCCTAAAAAATTCCAAATTTAGTATAAGGCTCACAACAGAAATTCAACTTTGTGTTTACCACATACACATACACAAATTTATGCAGCAAAAATAGCAAAATGAATAGTTAAAACAAATAGTTATGTAGCAGATATGGCATTTAAAATTGTGCAACCACTGCTCTTAAAAAATATTCCTAAAAAATTCCAAATTAAGTATAAGGCTCACAACAAAAATTCAACTTTGTGTTTACCACATACACATAATAGGTCAAATATATTAATCAGTTATATAATATTATCTAACCAATAATGTTCTCGATTTTATGCAATGCTCCTAAATATTGCCAATAGTTACTAATGTGTAAGGCTCTGAGTAAGACCTTTAACTGTGTGTTTAACACATACGCATTGTCAAGTGAAAAATATTGTGACAGCAATATGCCAATGTAAAAAATGTGTATCAAAAAAGTTGTGTGCAAAAATTAGTGTACAAAAATTATTGATGGTCAAAAAAATATAGGTTGATCTTCAAAAAACGTGAATTAAGAACAAAGATTGTGAAAAATGAAAAACCAAAAATTTACAAAAACATTGTGGTGTGTTCAAATAGTGACTTATGTAAATATAAATAATAGTCCAACCATTAAAAATAGTCCAACCGTGAAAACTTAATAGAAAAAATAATCCAACAATAAATTATAATAAGTAGTGTGTCTCTTTAAGAAAAAACAATAATCCTTAAATAATGATGTCGCGAACCTAAAACTGTTCGCGAACGGGCGAACCGCCATAGACTTCAATAGGCAGGCGAATTTTAAAACCCACAGGGACTCTTTCTGGCCACAATAGTGATGGAAAAGTTGTTTCAAGGGGACTAACACCTGGACTGTGGCATGCCGGAGGGGGTTCCATGGCAAAACTCCCATGGAAAATTACATAGTTGATGCAGAGTCTGGTTTTAATCCATAAAGGGCATAAATCACCTAACATTCCTAAATTGTTTGGAATAACGTGCTTTAAAACATCAGGTATGATGCTGTATCGATCAGGTAGTGTAAGGGTTACGCCCGCTTCACAGTAACAGACCAAACTCCCCGTTTAAAGGGACAGTCTACACCAGAATTTTTATTGTTTTAAAAGACGGCACATGTGTCAACTTGCCCAAATTCAATGCCGCCACCAAATTTCTTCTGTTGTCACTAACCACTTTGCCGATCTCCAGTTGGTGCGGAGTCAGCCACTGATCCACCTGTGCGTTCAGGGCGGACAGGAGTGCTGGTCCGGTATGACTCTCTGCTTTCAGGCAAGTCAACCCCAAGACGGCGTGACACTGCCGTATCCGGGATGTGGGATAGTACCTGGGGAGCTGGGGGGGTGCCTTTGATGTGGAGCAAGACGCAGCAGCAGAAGAGGAATCAGCCAAGGAGGTTATGGAAGAGGATGGAGTAGGAGGAGTAGAGGAGGTGGCAGCAGGCCTGCCTGCAAGTCATGGCAGTGTCACCAACTCCTCTGCAGAGCCACGCATTCCATGCTTGGCAGCCGTCACCAGGTTTACCCAATGCGCAGTGTAGGTGATATACCTGCCCTGACTATGCTTTGCAGACCAGGTGTCAGTGGTCAGATGGACCCTTGCCCGAACACTGTGTGCCAGCTGCCAGACATGCCATTACTTCCTTTTGCACAATCGAGTACAGGTTGGGGATTGCCTTTTGTGCAAAGAAATTTCAGCCGGGTACCTTCCACTGCGGTGTCCCAATAGCTACAAATTTTTTTAACGCCTCAGACTCCACCAGCTTGTATGGTAAAAGCTGGCGGGCTAAGAGTTCAGTCAAGCCAGCTGTCAGATGCCGGGCAAGGGGGTGACTTTGTGACATTGGCTTCTTATGCTCAAACATGTCCTTGACAGACACCTGACTGTGGGCAGATGAGCAGGAACTGCTCAAGGCGAGAGACGGAGTGGCGGATGGTTGAGAGGGGGCAAGGAGGACAGCAGTGGTTGATGTGGCTGAAGATGCTGGACCAGGAGGAGGATGGCGGCTTTGAGTTTGTGTGCTGCTTGTACTCATGTGTTGATCCCATAGGCGTTTGTGATGTGAGATCATGTGCCTTCGCAAAGCAGTTGTACCTAGGTGGACTTCCCACGACTCAGTTTCTTTTGGCACAGGTTGCAAATGGCATTGCTGTTGTCAGAGGCAGACACACAGGTCATGTTTTAACCTTGTTCTAAATAAACCTTAATTTTTTATATATCTACCTCTGGGACTTTGCCATATTTTTTCTTGACACAAAAAAAATGCCACACTGCTGAGCTCTGCAATGACGGCATTCTGGTGGTGGCAACAGCATGCGTTGATTGGCGTGCTGTCTGGCTGACCCTGGGTGCTGATGCATGCTGTCTGACTGTGCCACTAGCTCCTTGCGACGACCTCCCCCTCCTTCCAACTCGTCTCCTCCTCCTCTCTGTCTCCCCATCTGAACTTTCCCCCTCTTCTTCTTCTCTTCTAGCGGGCACCCACGTGACATCCACGGACGCATCGTCATCATCAACCGCTTCACTTGTATCTGACAACTCAACAAAGGAAGCAGCAGCGGGTACAACATCATCATCATCACATTGTACGTCCATGTGTGTAATGCTGCCTGACTGAGACATATCCCTGTTATCTACATCCTCTGGCAATAATGGTTGCGCATCACTATCACTCATTTCTTCCAACTGATGTGTAAATAACTCCTCTGACAGATCAAGTGAAGCGGCTGTGGTGCTAGTGTTGGTGGTGGCGGCAGGCGGGCGAGTGGTAACTTGAGAGGTGCCCGAAGCTAAGCTGGAGGAGGATGGTGCCTCAAGGTTCCGAGCGGAAGCTGTAGAAGATTGGGTGTCCTGTGTTAGCCAGTCAACTATGTCCTCAGAACTGTTCAAGTTCGGGGTACGTGGCCTCTGAACACTGGGCATTATTCTAGGGCCAAAGGGAATAACAGCACCACGAACACGACGGCCCCTGCGGGGTGACCTACCTCTGCCTGTCATTTTTTTCCGATTAGTGGTACTATGCGTGCAAGCTACTGTGACAATAGATATGAGTGGCACTGTGCACTGGCAGAAGTTGGCAGAGTAGATGCTGTAGGCCTGACACACATGCTTGCAGACAACTAACTGCTATTCAATCTATTACAGACAAAAAAAAAAAATTTTTTAAATGTACACTACTGTTACACCAGATATGAGTTGCACTGGTGTGACATTGTGCCCTGGCATTCACTGAAACGCACACGTGTGAAGGAAACTGACTACTATTATTGAACACAGTCAAAAAAGATTTTTTTTTAAATCTACACTACTGTTACACCAGATATGAGTTGCACTGGGGTGACACTGTGCCCTGGCAGGCACTGAAACGCACATGTGTGAAGGAAACTGAGTGCTATTATTTCACAGTCAAAAAAGTGTTGTTTTTTTTAAATCTACACTACTCTTACACCAGATATGAGTTGCACTGGGGTGACACTGTGCCCTGGCAGGCAGGCACTGAAACGCACACGTGTGAAGGAAACTGACTGCTATTATTTCACAGTCAAAAAAGTGTTGTTTTTTTTTTAAATCTACACTACTGTTACACCAGATATGAGTTGCACTGGGGTGACACTGTGCCCTGGCAGGCAGGCAGGCACTGAAACGCACACGTGTGAAGGAAACTGACTGCTATTATTTAACACAGTCAAAAAAGTTTTTTTTTTTTTTTAAATCTACACTACTGTTACACCAGATATGAGTTGCACTGGGGTGACACTGTGCCTTGGCAGGCAGGCACTGATACGCACACGTGTGAAGGAAACTGACTGCTATTATTTAACACAGTCAAAAAAGTGTTGTTTTTTTTAAATCTACACAACTGTTACACCAGATATGAGTTGCACTGGTGTGACATTGTGCCCTGGCAGGCACTGAAACGCACACGTGTGAAGGAAACTGACTGCTATTATTGAACACAGTCAAAAAAGTTTTTTTTTTTAAATCTACACTACTGTTACACCAGATATGAGTTGCACTGGGGTGACACTGTGCCCTGGCAGGCAGGCACTGAAACGCACACGTGTGAAGGAAACTGAGTGCTATTATTTCACAGTCAAAAAAGTGTTTGTTTTTTTTAAATCTACACTACTCTTACACCAGATATGAGTTGCACTGGGGTGACACTGTGCCCTGGCAGGCAGGCACTGAAACGCACACGTGTGAAGGAAACTGACTGCTATTATTTCACAGTCAAAAAAGTGTTTTTTTTTTTTTTTTTAAATCTACACTACTGTTACACCAGATATGAGTTGCACTGGGGTGACACTGTGCCCTGGCAGGCAGGCACTGAAACGCACACGTGTGAAGGAAACTGACTGCTATTATTTAACACAGTCAAAAAAGTGTTTTTTTTTTTAAATCTACACAACTGTTACACCAGATATGAGTTGCACTGGGGTGACACTGTGCCCTGGCAGGCAGGCACTGAAACGCACACGTGTGAAGGAAACTGACTGCTATTATTTAACACAGTCAAAAAAGTGTTGTTTTTTTTAAATATACACTACTGTTACACCAGATATGAGTTGCACTGGGGTGACACTGTGCCCTGGCAGGCAGGCACTGAAACGCACACGTGTGAAGGAAACTGACTGCTATTATTTAACACAGTCAAAAAAGTTTTTTTTTTTTTAAAATCTACACTACTGTTACACCAGATATGAGTTGCACTGGGGTGACACTGTGCCTTGGCAGGCAGGCACTGAAACGCACATGTGTGAAGGAAACTGACTGCTATTATTTAACACAGTCAAAAAAGTGTTGTTTTTTTAAATATACACTACTGTTACACCAGATATGAGTTGCACTGGGGTGACACTGTGCCCTGGCAGGCAGGCACTGAAACGCACATGTGTGAAGGAAACTGACTGCTATTATTTAACACAGTCAAAAAAGTGTTGTTTTTTTAAATCTACACTACTATTACACCAGATATGAGTGGTGGCACTGGGCAAGTGGGCACAGTATACGCTGTGAGCCTGACACACACGCTATTTGGGCTTTTTGCGGTGCTGTCCTTACAGAAGAGATCAGATGAGTCCTTCAGGACTGTAGTGGACACTGAATACACTAGCCTAGCTATCGATTTCCCTATTAAATCAGCAGCACCTACACTGTCCCTCCTCTCACTAAGAATGCAGCTTCCAAATGAATCTAAAATGGATGCTGTCCAGGAGGTAGGAGGGTCTGGGAGGGAGGGTCTGCTGCTGATTGGCTGGAATGTGTCTTCTAACTGTGAGGTACAGGGTCAAAGTATTACTCAATGATGACGAATAGGGGGCGGATCGAACATCGCATATGTTCCCCCGCCGCGGCGAACGCGAACAAGCTATGTTCGCCGGGAACTATTCGCGACATCACTATCCTTAAAGTGTTGTGAATCCTAAACAGCAATAGTTATGGTGATTTTCCAAGTGTTTTATACTGAATAGCAGTGTCAGTACTTGCTAGTCGTTTTCCAACCCAACATTCTATCTTCTTGGCAAATATTTTGTTATAATCCCTTATTGATCCTTCTTTAAAGAAAGATATGATGGTGTAGATTGTTTTTAGATCAATAGAAAATGAAATTGTGCTTACTAGTCGACGCGTTTCGGTCACAAAGAGACCTTTATCAAGTCTTGATAAAGGTCTCTTTGTGACCAAAACGCGTTGACTGGTAAGCACAATGTAATTTTCTATTGATCTAAAAACAATCTACACCATCATATCTTTCTTTTACAGAAGGATCATCCAGGGATTATAACAAAATATTTGCCAAGAAAATAGAATTTTGGGTTGGAAAACGGCTAGCAAGTACTGACACTGCTATTCAGTATACAACACTTGGAAAATCACCATAACTATTGCTGTTTAGGATTCACAACACTTTAAGGATTATTGTTTTTTCTTAAAGAGACACACTATTTATTTTAATTTATTGTTGGATTATTTTTTCTATTAAGTTTTCACTGTTGGACTATTTTTAACGGTTGGACTATTATTTATATTTACATAAGTCACTATTTGAACACACCACAATGTTTTTGTAAATTTTTGGTTTTTCATTTTTCACAATCTTTGTTCTTAATTCACGTTTTTTGAAGATCAACCTATATTTTTTTGACCATCAATAATTTTTGTACACTAATTTTTGCACACGACTTTTTTGATACACATTTTTTACATTTGCATATTGCTGTCACAATATAGTTCACTTGACAATGCGTATGTGTTAAACACACAATTAAAGGTCTTACTCAGAGCCTTACACATTAGTAACTATTGGCAATATTTAGGAGCATTGCATAAAATCGAGAACATTATTGGTTAGATTATTTTTCTTTAACTGACTAATATATTTCACCTATTATGTGTATGTGGTAAACACAAAGTTGAATTTTTGTTGTGAGCCTTATACTTAATTTGGAATTTTTTAGGAATATTTTTTTAAGAGCAATGGTTGCACAATTTTAAATGCCATATCTGCTACATAACTATTTGTTTTAACTATTCATTTAGCTATTTTTGCTGTATAAATTTGTGTATGTGTATGTGGTAAACACAAAGTTGAATTTCTGTTGTGAGCCTTATACTAAATTTGGAATGTTTTAGGAATATTTTTAAGAGCAATGTTTGCACAATTTTAAATGCTATATCTGTTACGTAACTATTTGTTTTAACTATTCATTTAGCTATTATTGTTGTATAAATTTGATTGTTTATACATGGATCCATGTTTTTAACTTATTTGTGTACTCAATAAATTGTTTATTGTAATTGTTTGATAATATTGCATTAGGTCCAGACCCAGCCTTCGTATAGTTGGCGCTTTGGTATACCTTATTAGTTTCATCCTACCGGGGAACAAGGTGTGGACCTTGTGGGGGTCATTCACAGGGCCGGATTTCCCATTAGGCACAGTAGGCATGTGCCTACAGGCGCCTTGCAGTGAGGGGCGCCTGCCTGTCAGTAAAAAAAAAAAAATTGTACTGCCAGGTGCCTACAAAGTCGAGTGTTTCATTGGGAATGTGTTACAGCAGGGAGCCATGAAGGAGAGAGGGGCAAAGATTAAAACTAAACTCCTCCCATTTTCACCAGGCATGTTTAGTTTCACTTTTATTTTATGTACTTCTGTTGCCTCACACAGCCAAGCTCCATGCTGATGTGGTGCAGAAACTTTTTGTTGAGGAATGAAAGCTTCAGAACAGGTTAGGACTGTACAAGGCTTCTAATGCTGCCTAGAATGAAAACATAACAAGCAGAGCACTTTAACCCCTTGGCTACCAGAGAGGGTTGCAGTGTATTCACTTGTTATGTTCTGTATTCCTTTTTTATAGCCAGGAGTTTAAATTCTGCTTCAGGATGAATGTTTTTGTTCTATAAAGGCCTTGGAGGTGTGAAGGTTATGTGGAACTAGCTGCTCTGCTCTTTATTACAAGCTGCCAATTGTGATTTACAGCCTTTAGGGCACTTTGACAACAAAGTTTGTAGACTGTAAGGCTGTAAAATGTGTATGTGTGTAAACCACTCACATGGCATATTTGTTTGTATGTATGTATATGTATGTGTATATATATACACACATACACACACACATCACACACACACACATATATATATACACATACACACACATCACACACACACACATATATATATATATATATATATATATATATATATATATATATATATATATATATATATATATACACACACATCACATTAAAATTTGTTAATCTGTTCTTTTATCAAGTAAGTGTGGTATTTTTGTATTGTGGTAAATTGAATTTCTAAATTCTAATTTTAAACACATTTGTTGACCCCTGGATTACATATAATCTACAACATTCCATGTTTTCCATTGAGAGCAACATCATATTATACTTATATTTCAGAACAAAATAAATGTAACATCTGTGTGTATTTGTACCAAAAATATCAGAGTTTACAAGATTTTTTTCATGTAGTAAAAAAAAATACCTACATTTTATATTTTCTTCCACTGGCTGCACAGGTTGTTGATGGTGATGAGCTTGCATGCTGCTAGTTTTAATATTGCTATTGTTTACACAAAACTGTGTTTAACTCCAACAAAATGTTAAGCACATAGTCAAAGTCATCTCCAGAAAAGCAATACACTAATGGCTTGTCAATAAACATGTCCTATGAGCCCATCTGCGTCTGCACAGATGTCTATTGCTGTCTCAGAACTGACATTGACTATGTGTTTAACTCTTTTGCAAGAGGCTAACACACTTCTGTGCAAGCACTAGTGCAATAATAAAATGCCCAGCAAACTGTCACATTTTATGTCCCTTTAAATAGGGTTTTCTTTAGAATATTTTGCATTAAAAGTTTAACATGATTTGTTTTTGTTATACATAATAGAAATGGTATGGCCATTTGAGTCAAGTAAATATTGATTTTTGGTGTAGCTTCCATTACAACAAATATTGCAATTGGTGTATGTATTTGTGTATCTCCATAAAAGGGAAAATGTAATTTTACATCTAATATTTATTTTTAGTTGTCCTAAATACTAATAAAAAAAAGTCCTCATTTTTTCCACTTTTTTTCTGGGGGGGTGGGGGGTGGGGGGGGGCGCTTCAAGTTTTTGTGCCTACAGCCACCTGAGATGTAAATCCGGCCCTGGTCATTCAGTGTTTCTTAGCTGTTCCTAAGGTGACTTTAAAAGATCATCAGTCGCTCTTAGGAAAATTAAATTTCTCATGTCAAATACTTCCCATGGGGAGAGTTTTTTGTACTCAGTTGTCATTAGCGATGGCTGGTGTAAAGCCATTTTATTAGACTTTCTAGGGAGCTTAAGGAGGACTTGAGGGTGTGGTTGAGTTTTTTTTGTGTGTTTTTTTATATCTTTTTATTATTTCATACATTCTTACAGTAATATACTTGGGGGATCAAAGACAGAAAACAATAGGATACAGATCGTATCATATTTAAACATAATTCCCCTGTCCCCCATACCACTTATTTGTATTATATATCATTTTAGGTCCCCATTTTGTTACAATAGTCAACACTCTGGGGTACAAAACATACAAAAAAAAAAAAAAAAAAAAGAGGAAAACAGAATATATAAGCAAACCCGGACAGGTTTACTTTTGATGTGTCGAAAGGGGAGGGGAGGAAGGTGACGAAGCTACTATGTCTTAGGGAGCGCCCTTTTTATATGAGAATATTCCAGGCATTCGGTAGTTCTTTATTGGCTATCCAATATTTAACTGTCTTTGATTTAACTAGGGGTTTAATGATTTGGATTTGGATATTTACTGTCTGGGCTTCTATTACTTTTAACCACTTATAAAAGAACCTTTTTAAAGCTTTTTCCACATCAGGGCGTATGTCAAATTGTTCCAATATCATTTGGTTCATCATCTCCCTTACAAATTGTGCAATACTGGGTACTTGAGGTGATTTCCATTTAGCTAATATCAATGCCCTCCCTTGGAGTATTGCCGTATTAATTAGATTAGGATTCTCACGCCAGTCTGTGCTCTGATATAGGAAAAGGACCGTTCTATTATTTATTTGGATTTTTTGGTCTAGCATCCTATTTAACCAGTATTGTATTTTATACCAAAACTGTTTTATTTTTGGACATATCCAGAGGCAGTGGTCTAACTCTGCGTCTCTGGCGCCACATTTATAACATACTATATCCTTGTTTCTATACCATCTTGCTATTTTACTGGGTGTGGTGTACAGTTGGTTAATTATTTTGAAATGCGATTCTCTCTAGGTAGTTATATTGGTTACCCTGCATGCTGTTCTTAAACTATCTACTATTTCCGCCCTTGTAAGCATGAAATGGGCTCCCCGTCATTTACTCCTAACTGTCTGTAAGTGTATTTCTATTTTATGATCCATTAGAAAATTATAGATCAAATTGATTGCGTAGTTCTTTTGTGCAAAGACTCTAATAACTTTTTCTAGCTCTCCTAATGACCACTCATTCCCATACCTCTCTTGTAATTCATTATATAGATGTCTAATTTGAAGAAATGTTTAAAAATCTGTGTTAGGTAGCTGATATTCCCTTCTTAACTCCTCAAAGGATTTAATTGTGTGGAATGTAGTATCTTGTAGTTGTATCATATTGGTAAGGCCCTTCCTGCGCCATCTGTGGAATATCCCCTTTTCACTACATCCTGGTTTAAAATTAGGATTCCCTAAAATCGGTAAATATCTGGAAACACATATGCTTGCTCCTAATTCTTTACCAAGCTTATGCCAATACGCTATCACATTATTGAACATCACTAATTGAGAGATGTCTTTTGGTACATTTTTTGTCTCACAATGTAAGAGTGCTTTAAGCGCATAAGGGGCACATATATCCGCTTCTAAATCTCCATATGTAACATAGTCCCCCTCAATGATCCAATCTATAGCATACTTAGCCAATGCCACTAAGTTATATAGTTGGAGGTTAGGTAACGCCAGCCCCCCCCCCCCCCCGCTTTAAGCGGGAGTGTTAGTGTTTCTGCCGCGCATCTTATTCCCCCCCAGCCCCCGTCCATATAAACCTAGTACACATCCTGTTAAACCTAATATAATCTCTCTGTTTTACTATAATAGGAATATTCTGCAGCAGATATAATATATGCGGAAAGATTATTGTTTTAATTAACATCACTCTAGCTGAGATAGTAATAGGCAAAGCCTTCCATCTTTTACAATCTGCTATACATTTATCCAGACATGGTGTGAGGTTTTTATCATACCATTGTTTGGGATTTTTAGTAATGATTAGTCCTAAATATTTTATCCATTCTACCTCTCTGAATGGGCATCTCTTATGTTTCTGACTTGGGCCTTCGTAACCACATAATCTCCGACTTATCTACATTAACTTTATAGCCGGAAAATGAACTGAATTGCTTTATAATCTCTAAAAGCTGCTTAATGCTCTGTGAAGTATTGGAAAGAAATAGCAATAAATCATCCGCAAACACAGATAGTACCACCTTGTGCTGATGGATATTAATACCTTCTAGTTCCTGTCTTAGTCTAATGGCTCTATTGACAAGTTAAAAAGCATCGGTGATAACGGGCAGCCTTGTCTTGTTCCTTTTTTGAGCAGAATGTCTGGTGTAACTTCATTGTTAATGATTAAATTGGACGTTGGATCCCTATATATTAATTTTATAAATGACTTTATATTACCTTGTACCCCAAACTTGTCTAATGTTGTAATAGGTGATCCCATGTTATGGAGTCAAACGCTTTTTCAGCATCTATTGCCAGCACCGCTATATCTGGACTATTTTTACCTATATTTTGTTTAACATCTTGGCAGCAGTAATCTAAAGTCATAAGTACTTTGCGGATATTTCTGGCAGGATTGCGACCAGTCATAAAGCCAACTTGGTCTGGATGTATGACTTTATGTAATATCTTTTTAAATCTGTTTGCTATAATAGTAGTTAATATCTTTTAATCATTGTTTAACAATGATATTGGTCTATAGGACCCTGGATCCTCTGGGTCTCTGCCTTTTTTCAAAATCAATGTAATAGAGGATGCCGCAAAGTATTTAGAGTGCATTTCCCCTTTTAGAAAGTATGTATTATAAAGGTTGGTGAGAGTAGGGGTCATTTCACTGCATAACATTTTATAAAATTCTGATGGAAGCATATCAGGTCCCGGCGCCTTATTGCTTTTTATCTGATTTATAGTCTGGGCTACATCCTCTTCCGTTATAGGTAGATTTAAGCTGGCTACATCTATTTCTTCAAATTTTCTGTTCTCTACAGGGAGTGCAGAATTATTAGGCAAATGAGTATTTTGACCACATCATCCTCTTTATGCATGTTGTCTTACTCCAAGCTGTATAGGCTCGAAAGCCTACTACCAATTAAGCATATTAGGTGATGTGCATCTCTGTAATGAGAAGGGGTGTGGTCTAATGACATCAACACCCTATATCAGGTGTGCATAATTATTAGGCAACTTCCTTTCCTTTGGCAAAATGGGTCAAAAGAAGAACTTGACAGGCTCAGAAAAGTCAAAAATAGTGAGATATCTTGCAGAGGGATGCAGCACTCTTAAAATTGCAAAGCTTCTGAAGCGTGATCATCGAACAATCAAGCGTTTCATTCAAAATAGTCAACAGGGTCGCAAGAAGCGTGTGGAAAAACCAAGGCGCAAAATAACTGCCCATGAACTGAGAAAAGTCAAGCGTGCAGCTGCCAAGATGCCACTTGCCACCAGTTTGGCCATATTTCAGAGCTGCAACATCACTGGAGTGCCCAAAAGCACAAGGTGTGCAATACTCAGAGACATGGCCAAGGTAAGAAAGGCTGAAAGACGACCACCACTGAACAAGACACACAAGCTGAAACGTCAAGACTGGGCCAAGAAATATTTCAAGACTGATTTTTTTAAGGTTTTATGGACTGATGAAATGAGAGTGAGTCTTGATGGGCCAGATGGATGGGCCCGTGGCCGGATAGGTAAAGGGCAGAGAGCTCCAGTCCGACTCAGACGCCAGCAAGGTGGAGGTGGAGTACTGGTTTGGGCTGGTATCATCAAAGATGAGCTTGTGGGGCCTTTTCGGGTTGAGGATGGAGTCAAGCTCAACTCCCAGTCCTACTGCCAGTTTCTGGAAGACACCTTCTTCAAGCAGTGGTACAGGAAGAAGTCTGCATCCTTCAAGAAAAACATGATTTTCATGCAGGACAATGCTCCATCACACGCGTCCAAGTACTCCACCGCGTGGCTGGCAAGAAAGGGTATAAAAGAAGAAAATCTAATGACATGGCCTCCTTGTTCACCTGATCTGAACCCCATTGAGAACCTGTGGTCCATCATCAAATGTGAGATTTACAAGGAGGGAAAACAGTACACCTCTCTGAACAGTGTCTGGGAGGCTGTGGTTGCTGCTGCACGCAATGTTGATGGTGAACAGATCAAAACACTGACAGAATCCATGGATGGCAGGCTTTTGAGTGTCCTTGCAAAGAAAGGTGGCTATATTGGTCACTGATTTGTTTTTGTTTTGTTTTTGAATGTCAGAAATGTATATTTGTGAATGTTGAGATGTTATATTGGTTTCACTGGTAAAAATAAATAATTGAAATGGGTATATATTTGTTTTTTGTTAAGTTGCCTAATAATTATGCACAGTAATAGTCACCTGCACACACAGATATCCCCCTAAAATAGCTATAACTAAAAACAAACTAAAAACTACTTCCAAAACTATTCAGCTTTGATATTAATGAGTTTTTTGGGTTCATTGAGAACATGGTTGTTGTTCAATAATAAAATTAATCCTCAAAAATACAACTTGCCTAATAATTCTGCACTCCCTGTAATTATGCACAGTAATAGTCACCTGCACACACAGATATCCCCCTAAAATAGCTATAACTAAAAACAAACTAAAAACTACTTCCAAAACTATTCAGCTTTGATATTAATGAGTTTTTTGGGTTCATTGAGAACATGGTTGTTGTTCAATAATACAATTAATCCTCAAAAATACAACTTGCCTAATAATTCTGCACTCCCTGTATTTGTTCCCAAAATTCTGTTTTATGGTGGTTGTTCACTGAGGTGTTTGTGTAAAGATCTTTAAAATAATTAAACATTATCTGCTTCACTTCGTAAACCGTATCTGCCCTGTATGCACCTAATTTAATTGCAGATATGAAATTCCTTTGTCTCTATGTTTTAATTAGCCTGGCTACATATTTAGCCGATCTTCCATATAGTCCTCTATATTTGGCTCTATCTTTTTTATCTTGCTGTATAGTAGTTTGTTTTATAAAAAGATCTCTCTTTTGTTTACTGTTTTGATAATTAAGCCAAGTCTGGGGGTTAGAGTTACTTATATTGGTTCTATATGCATTTTTAAGTTGGTTATTTAGTTGACACTCTCGCTCTCTATTTTTCTTTTTCCATTTACACATATACGCTTTAATGGCCCCTCTAATGTATGCTTTAGCTGCTTCCCAATAAATCTCCCATTTACCTATATATCCACTATTAAAGTGTTTGTATTCCTTCCATTTTTCTATTATATGATTCTTAAAGTGTATATTGCATACTAGGTGTCTGGGATATCTAAGTCTACCGTCGCATCCCTTAGCTTGGGCCACATTCTGGATCTCTAATGTTATGATGGCATGGTCTGAGATACATATTTCTTTGATATCTGCTTTCATATTCAAACCCAACATATTATCTGAACTTAAAAAAAGATCTATTCTTGAGAAAGTCTAAAATGTTTTTGATACACATGAAAATGTACGCCCGTCTGGGTTTTGGTTTCTCCACAAATCATGCAAGCCAAGTCCTTTCATAAAATTCTTCAGAATTCTACTTTCATTTTTAGTATTCCTAGATTGGCAGCATTTAAGCCTATCCACTAGGGGTACTGGTATCAGATTAAAATCCCCACCCAGAATTATATTTTTCCCTATATATTTTATAAGTTTATTGTTCAAACCCTCCCAGAACTAATTATCCGTCTTGTTTGGGCCATACACATTGCATAGTACTACATTCAAATTGTCTATTTGTAATTCTAGAATTATATATCTCACCTGGCTATCTATTTCTTGAGTTAATATCTTATACTTAGTATTTTTGTTAAAAATTATCGCTGCTCCCTTTTCCCTACCACAGTACGGTGACGCTACTTCTTCCTCTACCCATTTACTCTTTAATTTCTCAGCTTCAGTAAGCTTTAAGTGTGTCTCTTGTAGTAGTGCCACGCTTGGCTTAAGCTGTCCTAGTTGTTTTAGTATTAATTTTCTCTTTATAGAAGATGTGATTCCTCCTACGTTCCAAGATAGGAAGTTAATTTTATCCAGCATTTATATATTTTTTTATGTCTGATTTTTATGCCTCGCCCCTCCTCTATATGTATGGAGAGAATATCTCCTATTATACTCCCTGCCCCACCTCCCTCACCCCTCCGTCACATCATACTTAATTGCCAAGCAAAAACTCAAAGTAAAATAACAAAAAACAAATTCCACATAAAATCACGTAACACTTTACAGTATTAAATAGGAGAAAAAAGGAAAAAACTTGTTTGGTCATCATGTTACCCTTGTACCTATCCACTTAATCGGAGGAGTATACTTATAGCAAACCCTGTTCTTGACAAAAAAAATTAGCCTCTGTAGTTGTAAGAAGGTTCCTTACTGCACCATTAATTTCTACACATATTTTTGCTGGATAAATCATCTGCGCTGACCTATTAGCTTCAATAAGCTTGGTGCAATAAGGAGCCATCTCACGTCTCTTATTGCTTGTTTCTACTGAGAAGTCTTGAAATAAAAAAATCCTGCTGTTAGCTATCATAAATTCATGTTGTTTGCGATACTGTCTGAATAAGTTTACCTTATCCTGAAAATGTAACACTTTAATCATAATAGGTCTTCCCTTTGCATGTTCCTGTTCTATACTCTTAATACCTATTCTATGTGCTCTCTCTATTTTAATTGGTAGCTCCTCTGGGGGTATCCCTAAATATTGTGGTAGAGTTTGTGAGGCGAAGGTACTCAGGTCTTTGAATTCACTAGACTCTGGGAGTCCCACTATCTTAATATTATTTCTTCGTGCTCTGTCTTCCAAGTCTTCTATTTTATTCTGCATAGCTAGCAGCTGTTTGTTATGCAAGAGTACTGTTTGGTCTACATTATAAACCTGGTCTTCTACATTTGAAATCCTTAGCTCTGCTTCGGTTAGCCTATTAGCATATTGCCTTATTTCATTTGATAGTGTAGAAATTTCTTGTTTAATATTATTAAACTGCGGTAGTATTAAATCTGATATCTGTTGCAAGAGTACATGTGGTTCTGATATGTTTATGTGTGAGTCATCTAGGTTGATTTCTACCATCTGTTCAGAACCTTTACTTGCTGTTTTTTGTCTTTAGTTTTGGGGGGGCATGGCTGGTGATCTTATTTTAATGAAGTTTTCCATAAATAAAAATAAATTCTGTGCTAAATATCCGTGAAGGATAGTGAAGTGTATCTGTCACCCCTGGACCGTAGTCTCAGAGAGAATGTATAGCCTACAAAGTAGGATTGACTCTTAGTGCAATGTGTTTAATACTCCCCTGCATATTATGTAGATTGACCAACCCTACTCAAATTAATTCTTAGACCACTTGCAGGCTAGAATATAAGTAACCCTTATACCTTAAATACTTTCTTATAACTATACTGATTAGTCACTTTATAACATGCATAACATAATATCAGATATTGTAGTGGATATAACAGTTAGTACAGTAGTTACTTAGCAAATATATATATCACCGCAATACACTAAAGTCCTGCTCTACTTAAATAAACAGCATATATCAGACAAGCAGAGAGAAAGTATCTTTTCAGAATAGTTCTTTGTCTTTAGTGCAGACAGTCCATGTCCCAAAAAGTCCTTTTTTTTTTTTTAATCAGCTTCTTCCTCTTTAGGTGCCCAGAACTTGCTGAGTGTCCCACTGAAATTTTAACTTTATTGTTTCCCTGGTGTACTGCCCTGTATTTCATTCCCATGTATCTTGGGTGGTACTTATTCAAGATGGGCCTTGCGTGTTAAAAGTCCCTTCCCGAACTTACAACAGGCCACCACCTAACAGGATATGTCCTATTCCATATAGCTTGTTAATTTAGAATACAAGCTAGCAGATGGCATCATTTATATGTCTCTTACGGAGAGCTTAACGGCCCAGCACCCCCCTATATACTTTTTATTTGTTGCTGTATATCCTTTAAGCATAGGCTACCACTATTTTCACAACTGTCCCAGTTACTGATATATATTGTGGATTCTGGCCTTGCTTATTTCACTTTTCATCTCCCAAGTACCTGCTTGCTATAGGGTTTTTCCCTTTTTTAATACAAATATCCTCTGTCAAGCTTACCCGGATTGTATAAGGTTAACGTCGTACAGCAGTTATCCACACATGCAATTAACGCTATATACTTGCGGTTATTGCGTAGGATCTCGACCAGAACATTTGAGGGTGCTTGGGCCGTTCTCCGCTGTTGCTACTTCTTGTTCCCAGGTGTTACGTCCTGACTTCTCCGCTGTTGTATCTGCGTTTTTTTTGCAGCCGCTCTGGAGTTTAGGTTCGTAACCCTCCTGCTAGTCTCAGGAATCTCCTGCACTCGATCTCCTAGTGGGGTCCTGGCCTTTACCCGCCTTTCCTCTGGGTTCAGTCCGCCCTCTCTTGCACTAGCTCTAGGGTTTCAAAGGCTCCTGATGGTCCAAACTTATGGCCGCTACAAGATCGGCCCAGCGCCTACAGTTGGCTTCCTGCACCAGTGATCCCTGTGTGTTGGTTCGCGTGCCCAGTCTGGTTTCCACAGCTTCCAGACAAGGGTCTAGGCGCAGCGGTGGATGTATTGCTCAGAAAGCTCATCAGCGTACATTCTGCCGTGCTCTGTAAGCTCCGCCACGGACGTCTGCCGTGGTTGAGTTTTTTAAACAGTTTTGAAGTTTCAGCATTGAGTCAGGAGGCAAGGATGTCAAATGAGGAGTTGATGACAGATGCAGCAGGAATAACTGGGTCATTGGTGTGCAGTTTGCTGGCTAGCAGCATGGGGTGATTTGGGCCTGGTTAGGAACTTGGTTTTCCTCAAGTTGTTCCTGATAATTTGGTGTCGTTTTTTTTCAAACAGAGATCTGGCTAACAAATCTGTGGTTTTCTTTACAGACAATATGGGAGTAGTATCAGCATTGAATAATTTGACAACGTCGTTGCCACCTGTGATTAGGTTACTGAGGGTACTGGTGCTGCAATGCTTGAGAATGAATGTTTTGGTCAGGGCAAAGCATATTTCTGGGGTGTGGAACTCGATTGCTGACACTTTGTCTTGTTTACAGTGGCAGTGGTTTTTGGGAGTTGGCTCTGCATACAGATGAGGTGGGACAAGTTTGTCCGGAATTCCTGTGGCAACTTGTCACAGAGGATGTTTATGCCAGGGTTTGGTCCTAATTGGTGGAGTGGCTAGATAGGAAGGGTTTGGTTGAAGGGCAGGACGATGTTTTAGGGGGTTTGCTAGAGTAGATGTGGAAGGTGGAGGGTTTGTCTCCTTCTTTGATGGAGAGAAAACTGGTCATATTGGCTTTTCAGTTAAAATTGTTACGGTTGTCTGATGTTGCCAAGGGGTTCTGTGTAAGGCAGGTTCTGAAAGGGATGAAGCGGGGTAGAAAAGGCATGGATAATAGGCGACCTATTTCTTTTCAGCTGTTGGTTAGGATTTGTGAGGTGCTGTCAAAGGTAGGTTCCTCTTCCTATGAGGTTGTGCTTTTTAGGGCGACTTTTTTTTTTTTGGAGCCTTCAGGATATCAGAATTGGTGAGTAGAAATAGGAGGATTCATGGTGGGTTGTCAGTTTCAGATGTGTTTTGGTCTGATTCGCGGATTGAGATATATTTGAGGAGGAGCAAAACAGATCAATGTGGTAGGGGAAAATCTATTTTGCTTTTTTCTAGTTGACTGGGTGTCCTTGTGGGTTGTTAGGACTGCACTTGGGTTTGCTACCTCAGGTGGGGGATTCTTTGTTGGTTCACAGTGATGGGGCCCATTGTCCCAGTTTCAGGCTGTTTTAAGTAGAGCATTGTGCAGGTTGCTTCTGAGTTTGGGTCCCATTCTTTTAGAATAGGGACTGATACGAAGGCAGTTGCATTGGGTCTGGACAAGAGAGTGTTGATGAATATTGGTAGGTGAGGTTTGAGTTATTGTCTGTATATTTGCCCAGAGTTGGGAGTTTGAAGTTTAGTGTGTTTTTGTCCTTTGTTTGTTTTGTAGGTTTTCAAAGGAATCTGGTTGGTGGGTTATTCTTTTATATATTGGGCAAGGAGAACGGCAGCGTGAAAGGAAGATGGCCTTCAGTTGGGTTTCTCTAGGTCAGGAATTGAGGTAAAATGGTGTAAAACTCTGTGAATTTTTAAGTTTAATGTGTTAGGAGGATCACAACTGCAGATGGATAAAAGTATATTTGTATCACCAAGACAATTGGGCTATTAGGTCTGCATAGACCAAGAAGTCTGAGGTGAAGTATAATAAACTTAGGTAAAATGCTGTTAGTGCAGGCACAGCAAATACAAAGCACACTGTATTCCCAGAACTGTTATTGCTTCACAGAATGGGAATCAGCGCAGTATATCAAACAATTATAAGAATGTCTTATGGTCACAGATATGTAACACTGAATTTAGGATTATATTCCTGACTGCAAAATGAATAATGTTCAGGGAGGACAGGATGCTTGTGCAAGAACAAGGTTAAAGGACAGCTTGCTGTTACTTAATGAACTGTCTCTTTAAACAGTACTCCGGTGCAGATCCTGTGAGAAAGCAAGTTACTTGCAAGGTGCAGGAGGATAAGTACAAGCGGAACTCAACCGCGATATGCAGGAGGTTCCTTAAGCTGTTATTACAAGGTGCAGATGTATAATCACAAGCGGCTCATGACCGCAATATACAGGAGGTTCCTTAAGCGGTTACGGCTTCAGTCAGCTGAGAGAAGAAGGAGGTGTCTGAGAAATAAACCTCAAGTTGTTACGGCTGAGTTAATAAGCCGAAAAAGGAAAACTGCTTTTATTTAAAGGTCCCTCTCAGTCCGGTCAAGCACAGAATGTAAAGGTGAGCTTTAAACAGAAAAATGTTCTTTACTTTGAGAATGAAGTCAGAGAGGCTTGAGACGGTGGGATGACGTAGGATATGCACACAACTAGAAACTCGCAGCCGGTTGACAGGTTTAGCTCCCTCCTTCAACAGAGATTTATAAAGCTTGTATTTTGTAAAGCAACAATGTCTGGTTGCAAACAGGTAGAAACTTGAGGAATGTATCCAATTTAGATAGGAACAAGTTAGGAGATTGTAGTGCAGGCTTAATTACAAAGTAGCAGGCACAAACAAACGAACTGAGTAACACTACTAGGTGCAATAACTAAGCACCTGTTTAATGTCAGGTGATCCCTTAAGTAATGTAAAAGCTAGAACCATGTGATGTGGAGGGAGAGAGGCAAAATACGGAGTGGAATCCTCACAAATGGTTTGGGGTTTGTGGGCTGTATTAGGGCCAGGTGTTATTGTTGATAGTTGATTACTGTAATAGATGGAAGCATCCAGATGTATTGGTGGTGTATGCCAGAAGTAATGACTTGGGGTTTATGCTGCAGAGAGAGTTGGCAAGGAAGATCAAAAGTAACTTGGCCAGGTTAGTGGTACTGTTCCCAAATTATTTGGTCTGACATAGTTCCCAGGTTCTTGTGGAGGGCAGCATGGGACCCTGTTAGGCTAGACAGTAGCAGGAAAAAAAAAAAAAAAAGCTGGTTGAGTCATTTATGAGGAGAATTAAAGGGACTGTGACACATCATCTAGATTTAGAGGATGTGGGGCATGGCAAATTTTACTGGGATGATGGTGTACATTTCAATGAGTTTGGCCTGCGGCTGTGTATTTTGGGGATCCAGGATGGTTTGCAGAGTTACCTTGTGGGTTGGAGGGACTAGGCTGATAGAATCTGGCCATTAATTGGCGGGGGTTGCTAGTCCGCTTTCCTCTTGCACATCATGTATATGGCCATTTTTAACAATAAGTTGCCTCCCCACGGGGTGGCAAGGCAGGTGATGTAGCTCTGGGGGCATGAGGTTTCATAGAGCAAGGTGGTTAAGAAATGAGGTTAACGAACAGAGCAGAGTTCTTCTTGTTGCATCCAGATATTTATTCAGGTTACGGCCATGTTATATAAAAGTAAACTAGCTGGGATGGGGAAGTTGGACTAGCACCGCTAGTTGGTTATGTTTTATTTTGTTGTGGTTAATATATTAAGAATTATTTATATGGTAATGTTAAGCCATTTGTATTTAATAAACAAGCTGCAGGCCTATTTTATACCAAGAAAAGTGTTTTTATTTAAAAGGGGGTTAAATGATAAAGAAAATGGGATTCCTGTTTGTCAATGGGGGGGGGGCGAGAGACTTGACAACTCAAGGGGTCAAGTATACATTTGTATTAACTTTAAATAACTAGTGGAGCTATTTTTTTCTCCTACGTCACCTTCTAATAAATGCTGGTGAGATTTATTTCCTAAAAAAAAATTAAAAGCAACTTTGAGACATGTAAACAAATCACAATGCCATTGCATTTATTCTGGAATTGCTTCTTATAGGATCCAAGTTTGGTAAAACAGATTAAAAACATGCAATGATTATGCACAATCTCAGATCATGAACCTTGTTTACTCTGCACAGACTACACAATACATACTAATTCATATAGCAAGCACCACTTCATATATTTTTTACAATAACAATGAGACTATACAAATCTATTCTGGGAGGTGCGCAAGGCAGTCACGAGAAGAAATACCATAGCATACAAGACAAAAATATAGGGTAGAGTAGGGGCACATGACTGGTCATTTTCACTTTTGTAAAACTTCTAAGAAGAATGTGTAGCTTTCTCTACTCAGTCTTAGGAACCATATTACATACATAACTTTGCAGTTTAATATCAAAATATTAGAAGTATCAAAATCATAGCAAATGTTGTCCCAAAGAAATTCTAGAGACAGCACATGTTCAACCTTTTGTATGAAGACTATTACCATATTCCCAACATAACAGGAAAAAATAATGGCAACTCTGCTAGCAGAATATTGAGTATAATGTAAGCTTCTAAAATTACAATCAATCAACGGATTATAAAAAACTAATGGACGATAAAATATTTGATCCAAAATTGTATCATGCATATATCTGTAGCTTTTCAGTTATGCCCAGTCTGGTAAATAAACCTGGCAGTCTTCAATGTTTGCACTGCCTTTCTTTTAATTATAACAATTAAATTATTATTATCTGTTTAACACAAATGTAACTGGCATCTCTGTGAACTTTCTGCCTTTTCTTGGCATAGCGTCACAACTTGTATTATTTTGTATGTAAATACAAGTCAAAGAAAAATACATTCATCTTAAGTTTTAAACATTAAAAATAAATTTATATACAATACTCTACAAAAACCACAATTTGAGTATCTCTTACTTTTGTGCAAAAATTGTGCTTTGTCCCTTACTCCCTCGAAAATCAAAAAGCAATATCTGTATCCTAGGTTTTCAAAATGCTATTTGATTTGCAGCATTTGAAGGTTGTAGAATTTGCTTCTCCGGTCACTAAGGAATGCAGACAAAGTACATGTCATATAGCATTATTAATGTTAACAATGAGAAAAACTCTAGATTACGAATGGATCGCAAATGTAGCCACCACTCAGCAATCGCTACCCAGGTTGCTGAAGCAAAAGTTGGCCAGTTTCTAAGATTACTTTCTTGCTTTTCAAATAAAGCTACCAAAAGAACAAAGAAAAATTGATAATAGGAGTAAATTAGAAAGTTTCTTAAAATTGCATGCTCTATCTGAATCATGAAAGAAAAAAATCTGGGTTTAATATCCCTTTAACTATCGGCTGCAGGCTCGCTCATGCGAGCTTGTAGCGAAGGGCCTCCAAAGCTGCATAAGCAGCTTGATAAATGAAGCCCATAGACTTTACTTAATTGAATTTAGCATACACATTATATGCACAATGTAAATATGGATATAGCTTGTTTTATGAAGTATTGTATAATATTAGTCTGAACTCATGAATTGCATTATCAGTAAAATAAATATGCTTGAAAACATGCTTCAATTTCAGTTGTAGTATTTTGGTATGATAGAGATTTTTTGCACATTAACATGGAAAGTCTGCAAAACTACTAAAACTTTTTCAAGTTTTCTGTGCCTTGATAACCAGTTCTAAAGATCATACAATCTTTTAGTGTTTGCATAAATACGTGTGTATATTATGTATATAAATATAAATATATATGTATGTATATATATATAGTAGTAAAGAATGGGGATGCACTTGTCAGGATTACCAAAGTTACCTTTAATGTAATGTTTCGGGGTGTTACCCCCTTCGTCAGACAATACAAAATAACAATTGTTATTTTGTATTGTTTAACGAAGGGGGTAACACCCTGAAACGTTACATTAAAGGTAACTTTGGAAATCCTGGTGAGTGCATCCCCATTCTTTACTACTATCAATACTATGGAAGCACCCTGGGTGGATGAAATGTTAACCATGAGTGCTGTATGTATGTATATATATATATATATATATATATATATATATATATATATATATATATATAGACTTTTATCATTATTTGTACCAGCTAGCAGTGGAAATAATGGCTATGGCCAAGGACCCACAGTACTCCAATGCTGACGTGGGTACCAAGGTGCACGAAGATTTAGAAGATAATATATATCAACAAAGAAAACAAAATGTAAACCTTATCCAGCAACCCTATATTAAGCCTTAATAAAAAGTTAATAAGAAGTGCCAGAGTCTCAAGAACACACAATCATGGATGCTAGATATATAAAGCACTAGTTTATTATAGTGTTAAACAGTGTGCAAAAAGAAAAACATAACCACATAATTAATGGTCCCTGGAAAATAGCATAAGCGAATCATTCATTACCCAAGAGAAAAAACAGGGATCCCCAAAAACTAGTCAGCAAGTCCACTGATTATTAATATGCTAGTTCCAAATTATAATTCCTTGGATATGGACAACAGTTGTAATTACAAAAAGCCAACCTGGCTGGGTCCTCATGGTGAATACCTTCACTCCCTATCCCTATACATACTGTATAGTATGTAATTCAAATTGAGGGATTACATTTTGTAGATTTCTGGTTATTAGTAAAGTAAATTGATAGACACATTGGCCTCTAGTTATCAAGCCGTCAACCTCAAATACGCTGGAATTCCGCAGTGTATTTGTGGCGAGGCTGATTCGCCTTCGTTATCAAGCCCTACACACCGGCAAAAGTAGAATTTTGTGACGTAAGCTACGATCCGCCGGACTTAGTCCGACACAGATCGATTCTTACGTCACTCCAGATGTTCCGAACGCAAGTTCGGCACAATCTGACTACTTTTTATAGTTATCAAATGACTAGCAGGTACACTCGGCACTTTTCCGGCCCAGCGTACCTGGTTTTCCATCCGCCCTGGAGGCGGCGGATCCCATAGGGATCAATGGGAGTCTGACCACAGCGAAAGTTCATGTTCGCTGCTGCCCGACATCCCATTGATTCCTAAGGGAGATGTCTGCACCTAACACCCTAACATGTACCCCGAGTCTAAACACCCCTAATCTGCCCCCCCTACACCGCCGCCACCTATATTAAACATGCTAACCCCTAAACCGCCGCTCCCGGAGCCCACCGCCACTCTAATAAACGTATTAACCCCTAAACCGCCGCTCCTGGAGCCCACCGCCACTCTAATAAACTTATTAACCCCTAAACCACCGCTCCAGGAGCCCACCGCCACTCTAATAAACGTATTAACCCCTAAACCGCCGTTCCCGGAGCCCACCGCCACTCTAATAAACTTATTAACCCCTAAACCGCCGCTCCCGGAGCCCACCGCCACCTATATTAAACTTATTAACCCCTAATCTTTCCCCCCCCTACACCGTCGCCACCTATAATAAATTTATTAACCCATATCCTGCCCCCCTATACCGCTGCCATCTATATTAAACTAATTAACCCCTAAACCTAAGTCTAACAATAAACTTAACACCCCCCTAACTTAAATATTATTTTAAAAAATCTAAATAAAAATTACTCTTATTAACTAAATTAATCCTATTTAAAACTAAATACTTACCTATAAAATAAACCCTAAGATAGCTACAATATAACTAATAATTATATTGTAGCTATTTTATGATTTATTTTTATTTTACAGGCAAATTTTAATTTATTTTAACTAGGTACAATAGCTATTAAATAGTTAATAACTATTTAATAGCTACCTAGATAAAATAAAGACAAATTTACCTGTAAAATAAAAACTAACCTAAGTTACAATTACACCTAACACTACACTATCATTAAATAAATTATTCCTATTTAAAACTAAATACTTACCTGTAAAATAAACCCTAAGATAGCTACAATGTAATTAATAATTACATTGTAGCTATCTTAGGATTTATATTTATTTTACAGGTAACTTTGTATTTATTTTAACTAGGTACAATAGTTATTAAATAGTTATTAAATATTTAATAACTACCTAGCTAAAAGAAATACAAAATTACCTGTAAAATAAATGCTAACCTAAATTACAATTAAACCTAACACTATCATTAAAGTGCACCAGAGATACAGACAAGCGATGTGCTGACATATGTATAAAGTGCTACACACTGCACCAGAGATACAGACAAGCGATGTGCTGACATATGTATAAAGTGCTACACACTGCACCAGAGATACAGACAAGTGATGTGCTGACATATGTATAAAGTGCTATACACTGCACCAGAGATACAGACAAGTGATGTGCTGACATATGTATAAAGTGCTACACACTGCACCAGAGATACAGACAAGTGATGTGCTGACATATGTATAAAGTGCTACACACTGCACCAGAGATACAGACAAGCGGTGTGCTGACATATGTATAAAGTGCTACACAGTACACCAGAGATACAGACAAGCAATGTGCTGACATATGTATAAAGTGCTACACACTGCACCAGAGATACAGACAAGCGGTGTGCTGACATATGTATAAAGTGCTACACACTGCACCAGAGATACAGACAAGCGGTGTGCTGGCATATGTATAAAGTGCTACACACTGCACCATAGATACAGACAAGCGGTGTGCTGGCATATGTATAAAGTGCTACACACTGCACCATAGATACAGACAAGCGGTGTGCTGACATATGTATAAAGTGCTACACACTGCACCAGAGATACAGACAAGCAGTGTGACTGCTGACATATGTATAAAGTGCTACACAGTGCACCATAGATACAGACAAGCGGTGTGCTGACATATGTATAAAGTGCTACACAGTGCACCAGAGATACAGACAAGCGGTGTGCTGACATATGTATAAAGTTCTACACACTGCACCAGAGATACAGACAAGTGATGTGCTGACATATGTATAAAGTGCTACACAGTGCACAATAGATACAGACAAGTGATGTGCTGACATATGTATAAAGTGCTACACACTGCACCAGAGATACAGACAAGTGATGTGCTGACATATGTATAAAGTGCTACACAGTGCACCATAGATACAGACAAGCGGTGTGCTGACAAATGTATAAAGTGCTACACAGTGCACCAGAGATACAGACAAGCGATGTGCTGACATATGTATAAAGTGCTACACACTGCACCAGAGATACAGACAAGTGATGTGCTGACATATGTATAAAGTGCTACACACTGCACCAGAGATACAGACAAGTGATGTGCTGACATATGTATAAAGTGCTACACAGTGCACCATATATACAGACAAGCGGTGTGCTGACATATGTATAAAGTGCTACACAGTGCACCAGAGATACAGACAAGCGATGTGCTGACATATGTATAAAGTACTACACAGTGCACCAGAGATACAGAAAAGCAATGTGCTGACATGTATAAAGTGCTACACAGTGCACCAGAGATACAGACAAGCAGTGTGACTGCTGCCATATGTATAAAGTGCTACACAGTGCACCAGATATACAGACAAGCGGTGTGCTGACATATGTATAAAGTGCTAAACAGTGCACCAGAGATACAGACAAGCGATGTGCTGACATATGTATAAAGTGCTACACACTGCACCAGAGATACAGACAAGCGGTGTGCTGACATATGTATAAAGTGCTACACAGTGCACCAGAGATACAGACAAGCAGTGTGCTGACATATGTATAAAGTGCTACACACTGCACCAGAGATACAGACAAGCGGTGTGCTGACATATGTATAAAGTGCTAAACACTGCACCAGAGATACAGACAAGCGGTGTGCAGACATATGTATAAAGTGCTACACACTGCACCAGAGATACAGACAAGCGGTGTGCTGACATATGTATAAAGTGCTAAACAGTGCACCAGAGATACAGACAAGCGATGTGCTGACATATGTATAAAGTGCTACACACTGCACCAGAGATACAGACAAGCGGTGTGCTGACATATGTATAAAGTGCTAAACAGTGCACCAGAGATACAGACAAGCGATGTGCTGACATATGTATAAAGTGCTACACAGTGCACCAGAGATACAGACAAGCGATGTGCCGACATATGTAAAAAGTGTTACACACTGCACCAGAGATACAGGCAAGCGGTGTGCTGGCATATGTATAAAGGGCTACACACTGTACCAGAGATACAGACAAGCATTGTGCTGACATGTATAAAATGCTACACAGTGCACCGGAGATACAGACAAGCGATGTGCTGACATATGTATAAAGTGCTACACAGTGCACCAGAGATACAGACAAGCAGTGTGCTGACATATGTATAAAGTGCTACACACTGCACCAGAGATACAGACAAGCGGTGTGCTGACATGTATAAAGTGCTATACACTGCACCAGAGATACAGACAAGTGATGTGCTGACATATGTATAAAGTGCTACACACTGCACCAGAGATACAGACAAGCAGTGTGCTGACATATGTATAAAGTGCTACACACTGCACCAGAGATACAGACAAGCAGTGTGCTGACATGTATAAAGTGCTACACACTGCACCAGAGATACAGACAAGCGGTGTGCTGACATATGTATAAAGTGCTACACAGTGCACCAGAGATACAGACAAGCGTTGTGCTGACATGTATAAAGTGCTACACACTGCACCAGAGATACAGACAAGCGGTGTGCTGACATATGTATAAAGTGCTACACAATGCACCAGAGATACAGACAAGCGGTGTGCTGACATATGTATAAAGTGCTAAACAGTGCACCAGAGATATAGACAAGCGATGTGCTGACATATGTATAAAGTACTACACAGTGCACCAGAGATACAGACAAGCAGTGTGACTGCTGACATATGTATAAAGTGCTAAACAGTGCACCAGAGATACAGACAAGCGATGTGCTGACATATGTATAAAGTGCTACACAGTGCACCAGAGATACAGACAAGCGATGTGCTGACATATGTATAAAGTGCTACACACTGCACCAGAAATACAGACAAGCGGTGTGCTGACATATGTATAAAATGCTACACACTGCACCAGAGATACAGACAAGCGGTGTGTTGACATATGTATAAAGTGCTACACAGTGCACCGGTACAGACAAGTGATGTGCTGACATATGTGTAAAGTGCTACACACTGCACCAGAGATACAGACAAGTGATGTGCTGACATATGTATAAAGTGCTACACAGTGCACCATATATACAGACAAGCGGTGTGCTGACATATGTATAAAGTGCTACACAGTGCACCAGAGATACAGACAAGCGATGTGCTGACATATGTATAAAGTGCTACACACTGCACCAGAGATACAGACAAGCGATGTGCTGACATATGTATAAAGTGCTACACACTGCACCAGAGATACAGACAAGTGATGTGCTGACATATGTATAAAGTGCTATACACTGCACCAGAGATACAGACAAGTGATGTGCTGACATATGTATAAAGTGCTACACACTGCACCAGAGATACAGACAAGTGATGTGCTGACATATGTATAAAGTGCTACACACTGCACCAGAGATACAGACAAGCGGTGTGCTGACATATGTATAAAGTGCTACACAGTACACCAGAGATACAGACAAGCAATGTGCTGACATATGTATAAAGTGCTACACACTGCACCAGAGATACAGACAAGCGGTGTGCTGACATATGTATAAAGTGCTACACACTGCACCAGAGATACAGACAAGCGGTGTGTTGACATATGTATAAAGTGCTACACAGTGCACCGGTACAGACAAGTGATGTGCTGACATATGTATAAAGTGCTACACAGTACACCAGAGATACAGACAAGCAATGTGCTGACATATGTATAAAGTGCTACACACTGCACCAGAGATACAGACAAGCGGTGTGCTGACATATGTATAAAGTGCTACACACTGCACCAGAGATACAGACAAGCGGTGTGCTGACATATGTATAAAGTGCTAAAAACAGTTAAAATATTGCGCAATAGAGAAACACCAGAACCCAGTGCCTCTCTATTGCGCAATATTATAGTTTGACATGTAAAAAAAAAAAAAAAATTTAACTTTTTTTTTTTTTAATAAAATTCTCTATTTGTTTTTCTTTTGCCCGAAATGGCAGATGTGGCACTGCCTCACCTGCCTCCTATGAGTGCACGTCACTGATGTATAAAGTGCTACACACTGCACCAGAGATACAGACAAGTGATGTGCTGACATATGTATAAAGTGCTACACACTGCACCAGAGATACAGACAAGCGGTGTGCTGGCATATGTATAAAGTGCTACACACTGCACCATAGATACAGACAAGCGGTGTGCTGGCATATGTATAAAGTGCTACACACTGCACCATAGATACAGACAAGCGGTGTGCTGACATATGTATAAAGTGCTACACACTGCACCAGAGATACAGACAAGCAGTGTGACTGCTGACATATGTATAAAGTGCTACACAGTGCACCATAGATACAGACAAGCGGTGTGCTGACATATGTATAAAGTGCTACACAGTGCACCAGAGATACAGACAAGCGGTGTGCTGACATATGTATAAAGTGCTACACACTGCACCAGAGATACAGACAAGTGATGTGCTGACATATGTATAAAGTGCTACACAGTGCACAATAGATACAGACAAGTGATGTGCTGACATATGTATAAAGTGCTACACACTGCACCAGAGATACAGACAAGTGATGTGCTGACATATGTATAAAGTGCTACACAGTGCACCATAGATACAGACAAGCGGTGTGCTGACAAATGTATAAAGTGCTACACAGTGCACCAGAGATACAGACAAGCGATGTGCTGACATATGTATAAAGTGCTACACACTGCACCAGAGATACAGACAAGTGATGTGCTGACATATGTATAAAGTGCTACACACTGCACCAGAGATACAGACAAGTGATGTGCTGACATATGTATAAAGTGCTACACAGTGCACCATATATACAGACAAGCGGTGTGCTGACATATGTATAAAGTGCTACACAGTGCACCAGAGATACAGACAAGCGATGTGCTGACATATGTATAAAGTACTACACAGTGCACCAGAGATACAGAAAAGCAATGTGCTGACATGTATAAAGTGCTACACAGTGCACCAGAGATACAGACAAGCAGTGTGACTGCTGCCATATGTATAAAGTGCTACACAGTGCACCAGATATACAGACAAGCGGTGTGCTGACATATGTATAAAGTGCTAAACAGTGCACCAGAGATACAGACAAGCGATGTGCTGACATATGTATAAAGTGCTACACACTGCACCAGAGATACAGACAAGCGGTGTGCTGACATATGTATAAAGTGCTACACAGTGCACCAGAGATACAGACAAGCAGTGTGCTGACATATGTATAAAGTGCTACACACTGCACCAGAGATACAGACAAGCGGTGTGCTGACATATGTATAAAGTGCTAAACACTGCACCAGAGATACAGACAAGCGGTGTGCTGACATATGTATAAAGTGCTACACACTGCACCAGAGATACAGACAAGCGGTGTGCTGACATATGTATAAAGTGCTAAACAGTGCACCAGAGATACAGACAAGCGATGTGCTGACATATGTATAAAGTGCTACACACTGCACCAGAGATACAGACAAGCGGTGTGCTGACATATGTATAAAGTGCTAAACAGTGCACCAGAGATACAGACAAGCGATGTGCTGACATATGTATAAAGTGCTACACAGTGCACCAGAGATACAGAGAAGCGATGTGCCGACATATGTAAAAAGTGTTACACACTGCACCAGAGATACAGGCAAGCGGTGTGCTGGCATATGTATAAAGTGCTACACACTGTACCAGAGATACAGACAAGCATTGTGCTGACATGTATAAAATGCTACACAGTGCACCGGAGATACAGACAAGCGATGTGCTGACATATGTATAAAGTGCTACACAGTGCACCAGAGATACAGACAAGCAGTGTGCTGACATATGTATAAAGTGCTACACACTGCACCAGAGATACAGACAAGCGGTGTGCTGACATGTATAAAGTGCTATACACTGCACCAGAGATACAGACAAGTGATGTGCTGACATATGTATAAAGTGCTACACACTGCACCAGAGATACAGACAAGCAGTGTGCTGACATATGTATAAAGTGCTACACACTGCACCAGAGATACAGACAAGCAGTGTGCTGACATGTATAAAGTGCTACACACTGCACCAGAGATACAGACAAGCGGTGTGCTGACATATGTATAAAGTGCTACACAGTGCACCAGAGATACAGACAAGCGTTGTGCTGACATGTATAAAGTGCTACACACTGCACCAGAGATACAGACAAGCGGTGTGCTGACATATGTATAAAGTGCTACACAATGCACCAGAGATACAGACAAGCGGTGTGCTGACATATGTATAAAGTGCTAAACAGTGCACCAGAGATATAGACAAGCGATGTGCTGACATATGTATAAAGTACTACACAGTGCACCAGAGATACAGACAAGCAGTGTGACTGCTGACATATGTATAAAGTGCTAAACAGTGCACCAGAGATACAGACAAGCGATGTGCTGACATATGTATAAAGTGCTACACAGTGCACCAGAGATACAGACAAGCGATGTGCTGACATATGTATAAAGTGCTACACACTGCACCAGAAATACAGACAAGCGGTGTGCTGACATATGTATAAAATGCTACACACTGCACCAGAGATACAGACAAGCGGTGTGTTGACATATGTATAAAGTGCTACACAGTGCACCGGTACAGACAAGTGATGTGCTGACATATGTGTAAAGTGCTACACAGTGCACCAGAGATACAGACAAGCAGTGTGCTGACATATGTATAAAGTATTACACACTGCACCAGAGATACAGACAAGCAATGTGCTGACATATGTATAAAGTGCTACACACTGCACCAGAGATACAGACAAGCAATGTCCATCTTCAAGACCTCCGGCGCGGAACATCCTTCTCCAACGACGACTACCCGACGAAAGAAGGTTCTTTAAGTGACGTCATCCCAGATGGCGTCCTTCGAATTCCGATTGGCTGATAGGATTCTATCAGCCAATCGGAATTAAGGTAGGAAAAATCTGATTGGCTGATGCTATCAGCCAATCAGATTGAAGTTCAATCCGATTGGCTCACTACGGCGGGGTCTAGGAGCGGCGGTTTAGGGGTTAATAACTTTATTTAGTTGCGGGGGGGCGCCGGTATAGGGGGTAGAACAGTATAGTATAGTTTGGGTGCTTAGTGACAGGGGTATCAATAAAGCTGTAGAAAAGCCGAAGAGCAGCGAGATCGGATGAGTCCGCTGCTCATCGCCCCGTACTTGCTGCGCGGCTTTTTGACAGCTTTATTGATAACTTTGGCGAACGTATTCAGGTCCGCGACGGCGATGTGAGGCAAGCGTATTGGGGCCGGCGAAGGCAGGTACGTACGGAGCTTGATAACTAGAGGTCATTATGTATACATTACTTGTCTCTACTGTTAAGTGATTCCCCATATCTATGTACTACGGATTGGGTAGTGTTAAAAATAAGAATGTAACACTAGAAAAATTGCCACAGTGTGTATATACGCATTTAATGTTTGGTAAAATAGTGTATTTATTTGGATGCACTATCATTAATGATATTTATATGCATTATGATCATAGCGTCTAAGCATATACTCGATCACGGATGCTGGTTAGACTATATAAACCATTTTGTTTCATTTTTTATTGAATTTCTGTTTCTTTGTGCAATAAGCAATTAAGTTTCAATTCACCTGTGGGGAGCATGGTAAATAGAGCAGAATCCATACAGCAGATATCGATTGAGACGCTGAGTGAGAAGCGCAGTTTGTTTTCTACCTGTTTGACATAGAGAAGGTCACTGTATGAGAAGCGTACGTGCCAATCCCCTGTTGAACTGTATTAATTGTGACATTGGCATTTGTTCAGCTTACTTTATTGTTGGAGTGAGTCAGGATGAAGCGCAGAGTTGACTGGTAATTTCTATGCCCCCTACAGCGTGTATGTTTTAGCCCGTTTGAACAAATTTTCACCTAGCCGCATAGGGAGTGAAGGTATTCACCAGGAGGACCCAGTCAGGTTGGCTTTTTGTAATTACAACTGTTGTCCATATCCAAGGAATTATAATTTGGAACTAGCATATTAATAATCAGTGGACTTGCTGACTAGTTTTTGGGGATCCCTGTTTTTTCTCTTGGGTAATGAATGATTCGCTTATGCTATTTTCCAGGGACCATTAATTATGTGGTTATGTTTTTATTTTTGCACACTGTTTAACACTATAATAAACTAGTGCTTTATATATCTAGCATCCATGATTGTGTGTTCTTGAGACTCTGGCACTTCTTATTAACTTTTTATTAAGGCTTAATATAGGGTTGCTGGATAAGGTTTACATTTTGTTTTCTTTGTTGATATATATTATCTTCTAAACCTCTGTGCATCTTGGTACCCACGTCAGTATTGGAGTACTGTGGGTCCTTGACCATAGCCATTATTTCCACTGCTAGCTGGTACAAATATAGATAAAAGTTTTTTTATATATATATATATATATATATATATATATATATATATCCTATATAATAAAAGGCCAGGGATGTTTGTCCGACAAAGTCATGCGCAGTAGATACTGCGCGAGACAATTTCAAGACAAACATACCTGTCTGCACAACACTGCTCCCAGCACATCAGGTGAGTGAGACAAGCTCTACATACTGCTCCCAGCAGATCAGGTGAACAGCGTTACACGTGCGAGACAGCTCTACACAATGCTCCCAGAACAACAGCACAACACACTGCTACCAGCACATCAGGTGAGAGAGAAAAGCGCGAGACAGCGCAACACACTGCACAGAACCAGCACATCAGGCGACATACATATATATAAAGTGCTAAACAGTGCACCAGAGATACAGACAAGCGATGTGCTGACATGTATAAAGTGCTACACACTGCACCAGAGATACAGACAAGCGGTGTGCTGACATATGTATAAAGTGCTACACACTGCACCAGAGATACAGACAAGCAATGTGCTGACATGTATAAAGTGCTACAAACTGCACCAGAGATACAGACAAGCGATGTGCTGACATATGTACAAAGTGCTACACAGTGCACCAGAGATACAGACAAGCAATGTGCTGACATATGTATAAAGTGCTACACAGTGCACCAGAGATACAGACAAGCAATGTGCTGACATATGTATAAAGTGCTACACACTGCACCAGAGATACAGACAAGCGGTGTGCTGACATATGTATAAAGTGCTACACACTGCACCAGAGATACAGACAAGCGATGTGCTGACATATGTATAAAGTGCTACACACTGCACCAGAGATACAGACAAGCGATGTGCTGACATATGTATAAAGTGCTACACAGTGCACCAGAGATACAGACAAGCGGTGTGCTGCCATATGTATAAAGTGCTAAACAGTGCACCAGAGATATAGACAAGCGATGTGCTGACATATGTATAAAGTGCTACACAGTGCACCAGAGATACAGACAAGCAGTGTGACTGCTGACATATGTATAAAGTGCTAAACAGTGCACCAGAGATACAGACAAGCGATGTGCTGACATATGTATAAAGTGCTACACAGTGCACCAGAGATACAGACAAGCGATGTGCTGACATATGTATAAAGTGCTACACACTGCACCAGAAATACAGACAAGCGGTGTGCTGACATATGTATAAAATGCTACACACTGCACCAGAGATACAGACAAGCGGTGTGCTGACATATGTATAAAGTGCTACACAGTGCACCGGTACAGACAAGTGATGTGCTGACATATGTGTAAAGTGCTACACAGTGCACCAGAGATACAGACAAGCAGTGTGCTGACATATGTATAAAGTATTACACACTGCACCAGAGATACAGACAAGCAATGTGCTGACATATGTATAAAGTGCTACACACTGAACCAGAGATACAGACAAGCAATGTGCTGACATATGTATAAAGTGCTACACACTGCACCAGAGATACAGACAAGTGATGTGCTGACATATGTATAAAGTGCTACACACTGCACCAGAGATACAGACAAGCGATGTGCTGACATATGTATAAAGTGCTACACACTGCACCAGAGATACAGACAAGTGATGTGCTGACATATGTATAAAGTGCTACACACTGCACCAGAGATACAGACAAGCAGTGTGCTGACATATGTATAAAGTGCTACACAGTGCACCAGAGATACAGACAAGCAGTGTGCTGACATATGTATAAAGTGCTACACAGTGCACCAGAGATACAGACAAGCAATGTGCTGACATATGTATAAAGTGCTACACAGTGCACCAGAGATACAGACAAGCGATGTGCTGACATATGTATAAAGTGCTACACACTGCACCAGAAATACAGACAAGCGGTGTGCTGACATATGTATAAAATGCTACACACTGCACCAGAGATACAGACAAGCGGTGTGTTGACATATGTATAAAGTGCTACACAGTGCACCGGTACAGACAAGTGATGTGCTGACATATGTGTAAAGTGCTACACAGTGCACCAGAGATACAGACAAGCAGTGTGCTTACATATGTATAAAGTATTACACACTGCACCAGAGATACAGACAAGCAATGTGCTGACATATGTATAAAGTGCTACACACTGCACCAGAGATACAGACAAGCAATGTCCATCTTCAAGACCTCCGGCGCGGAACATCCTTCTCCAACGACGACTACCCGACGAAAGAAGGTTCTTTAAGTGACGTCATCCCAGATGGCGTCCTTCGAATTCCGATTGGCTGATAGGATTCTATCAGCCAATCGGAATTAAGGTAGGAAAAATCTGATTGGCTGATGCTATCAGCCAATCAGATTGAAGTTCAATCCGATTGGCTCACTGCGGCGGGGTCTAGGAACGGCGGTTTAGGGGTTAATAACTTTATTTAGTTGCGGGGGGCGCCGGTATAGGGGGTAGAACAGTATAGTATAGTTTGGGTGCTTAGTGACAGGGGTATCAATAAAGCTGTAGAAAAGCCGAAGAGCAGCGAGATCGGATGAGTCCGCTGCTCATCGCCCCGTACTTGCTGCGCGGCTTTTTGACAGCTTTATTGATAACTTTGGCGAACGTATTCAGGTCCGCGACGGCGATGTGAGGCAAGCGTATTGGGGCCGGCGAAGGCAGGTACGTACGGAGCTTGATAACTAGAGGTCATTATGTATACATTACTTGTCTCTACTGTTAAGTGATTCCCCATATCTATGTACTACGGATTGGGTAGTGTTAAAAATAAGAATGTAACACTAGAAAAATTGCCACAGTGTGTATATACGCATTTAATGTTTGGTAAAATAGTGTATTTATTTGGATGCACTATCATTAAGGATATTTATATGCATTATGATCATAGCGTCTAAGCATATACTCGATCACGGATGCTGGTTAGACTATATAAACCATTTTGTTTCATTTTTTATTGAATTTCTGTTTCTTTGTGCAATAAGCAATTAAGTTTCAATTCACCTGTGGGGAGCATGGTAAATAGAGCAGAATCCATACAGCAGATATCGATTGAGACGCTGAGTGAGAAGCGCAGTTTGTTTTCTACCTGTTTGACACAGAGAAGGTCGCTGTATGAGAAGCGTACGTGCCAATCCCCTGTTGAACTGTATTAATTGTGACATTGGCATTTGTTCAGCTTACTTTATTGTTGGAGTGAGTCGGGATGAAGCGCAGAGTTGACTGGTAATTTCTATGCCCCCTACAGCGTGTATGTTTTAGCCCGTTTGAACAAATTTTCACCTAGCCGCATAGGGAGTGAAGGTATTCACCAGGAGGACCCTGTCAGGTTGGCTTTTTGTAATTACAACTGTTGTCCATATCCAAGGAATTATAATTTGGAACTAGCATATTAATAATCAGTGGACTTGCTGACTAGTTTTTGGGGATCCCTGTTTTTTCTCTTGGGTAATGAATGATTCGCTTATGCTATTTTCCAGGGACCATTAATTATGTGGTTATGTTTTTCTTTTTGCACACTGTTTAACACTATAATAAACTAGTGCTTTATATATCTAGCATCCATGATTGTGTGTTCTTGAGACTCTGGCACTTCTTATTAACTTTTTATTAAGGCTTAATATAGGGTTGCTGGATAAGGTTTACATTTTGTTTTCTTTGTTGATATATATTATCTTCTAAACCTCCGTGCATCTTGGTACCCACGTCAGCATTGGAGTACTGTGGGTCCTTGACCATAGCCATTATTTCCACTGCTAGCTGGTACAAATATAGATAAAAGTTTATATATATATATATATATATATATATATATATATATATATATATATATATATATCCTATATAATAAAAGGCCAGGGATGTTTGTCCGACAAAGTCATGCGCAGTAGATACTGCGCGAGACAATTTCAAGACAAACATACCTGTCTGCACAACACTGCTCCCAGCACATCAGGTGAGTGAGACAGGCTCTACATACTGCTCCCAGCAGATCAGGTGAACAGCGTTACACGTGCGAGACAGCTCTACACAATGCTCCCAGAACAACAGCACAACACACTGCTACCAGCACATCAGGTGAGAGAGAAAAGCGCGAGACAGCGCAACACACTGCACAGAACCAGCACATCAGGCGACATACATATATATAAAGTGCTAAACAGTGCACCAGAGATACAGACAAGCGATGTGCTGACATGTATAAAGTGCTACACACTGCACCAGAGATACAGACAAGCGGTGTGCTGACATATGTATAAAGTGCTACACACTGCACCAGAGATACAGACAAGCAATGTGCTGACATGTATAAAGTGCTACAAACTGCACCAGAGATACAGACAAGCGATGTGCTGACATATGTACAAAGTGCTACACAGTGCACCAGAGATACAGACAAGCAATGCGCTGACATATGTATAAAGTGCTACACAGTGCACCAGAGATACAGACAAGCAATGTGCTGACATATGTATAAAGTGCTACACACTGCACCAGAGATACAGACAAGCGGTGTGCTGACATATGTATAAAGTGCTACACACTGCACCAGAGATACAGACAAGCGATGTGCTGACATATGTATAAAGTGCTACACACTGCACCAGAGATACAGACAAGCGATGTGCTGACATATGTATAAAGTGCTACACAGTGCACCAGAGATACAGACAAGCGGTGTGCTGCCATATGTATAAAGTGCTAAACAGTGCACCAGAGATATAGACAAGCGATGTGCTGACATATGTATAAAGTGCTACACAGTGCACCAGATATACAGACAAGCAGTGTGACTGCTGACATATGTATAAAGTGCTAAACAGTGCACCAGAGATACAGACAAGCGATGTGCTGACATATGTATAAAGTGCTACACAGTGCACCAGAGATACAGACAAGCGATGTGCTGACATATGTATAAAGTGCTACACACTGCACCAGAAATACAGACAAGCGGTGTGCTGACATATGTATAAAATGCTACACACTGCACCAGAGATACAGACAAGCGGTGTGTTGACATATGTATAAAGTGCTACACAGTGCATCGGTACAGACAAGTGATGTGCTGACATATGTGTAAAGTGCTACACAGTGCACCAGAGATACAGACAAGCAGTGTGCTGACATATGTATAAAGTATTACACACTGCACCAGAGATACAGACAAGCAATGTGCTGACATATGTATAAAGTGCTACACACTGAACCAGAGATACAGACAAGCAATGTGCTGACATATGTATAAAGTGCTACACACTGCACCAGAGATACAGACAAGTGATGTGCTGACATATGTATAAAGTGCTACACACTGCACCAGAGATACAGACAAGCGATGTGCTGACATATGTATAAAGTGCTACACACTGCACCAGAGATACAGACAAGTGATGTGCTGACATATGTATAAAGTGCTACACACTGCACCAGAGATACAGACAAGCAGTGTGCTGACATATGTATAAAGTGCTACACAGTGCACCAGAGATACAGACAAGCAGTGTGCTGACATATGTATAAAGTGCTACACAGTGCACCAGAGATACAGACAAGCAATGTGCTGACATATGTATAAAGTGCTACACACTGCACCAGAGATACAGACAAGTGATGTGCTGACATATGTATAAAGTGCTACACACTGCACCAGAGATACAGACAAGCAGTGTGCTGACATATGTATAAATTGCTACACAGTGCACCAGAGATACAGACAAGCAGTGTGCTGACATATGTATAAAGTGCTACACACTGCACCAGAGATACAGACAAGCGGTGTGCTGACATATGTATAAATTGCTACACAGTGCACCAGAGATACAGACAAGCAGTGTGCTGACATATGTATAAAGTGCTACACACTGCACCAGAGATACAGACAAGTGGTGTGCTGACATTTATAAAGTGTATTTATTTTAACTAGGTACAATAGTTATTAAATAGTTATTAAATATTTAATAACTACCTAGCTAAAAGAAATACAAAATTACCTGTAAAATAAATGCTAACCTAAGTTACAATTAAACCTAACACTATCATTAAATTAATTAAATAAATTACTAGCCAATACCTACAATTAAATAAACTAAACTAAATTACATAAAATAAAAAAATATTAAAATTATTTTAAACTAATTACACCTAATCTAAGCCCCCTAATAAAATTAAAAAAAACAAAATAATAATAAAAGTCCATACCCTATTCTACATTAAAAATCAGCTCTTTTACCAGCCCTTAAAAGGGCTTTTTGCGGGGCATGCCCCAAAGTAATCAGCTCTTTTGCCTTAAAAAAAAAAATACAACCCCCCCAACATTAAAACCCACTACCCACATACCCCTACTCTAACCCACCCAAACCCCCCTTAAAAAAACCTAACACTAACCCCCTGAAGATCTCCCTACCTTGAGTCGTCTTCACCCAGCCGGGCCGAAGTCTTCATCCGATGGGGCAGAAGAGGACATCCAGACCGGCAGAAGTCTTCATCCTATCCGGGCAGAAGAGGACATCCGGACCGGCAGACATCTTCATCCAAGCGGCATCTTCTATCTTCATCCATCCGACGAGGAGCGGCTCCATCTTCAAGACCTCCGGCGCGGAACATCCTTCTCCAACGACGACTACCCGACGAAAGAAGGTTCTTTAAGTGACGTCATCCCTGATGGCGTCCTTCGAATTCCGATTGGCTGATAGGATTCTATCAGCCAATCGGAATTAAGGTAGGAAAAATCTGATTGGCTGATGCTATCAGCCAATCAGATTGAAGTTCAATCCGATTGGCTCACTGCGGCGGGGTCTAGGAGCGGCGGTTTAGGGGTTAATAACTTTCTTTAGTTGCGGGGAGCGCCGGTATAGGGGGTAGAACAGTATAGTATAGTTTGGGTGCTTAGTGACAGGGGTATCAATAAAGCTGTAGAAAAGCCGAAGAGCAGCGAGATCGGATGAGTGATAACTATCACAGTCCGCTGCTCATCGCCCCGTACTTGGTGCGCGGCTTTTTGACAGCTTTATTGATAACTTTGGCGAACGTATTCAGGTCCGCGACGGCGATGTGAGGCAAGCGTATTGGGGCCGGCGAAGGCCGGTACGTACGGAGCTTGATAACTAGAGGTCATTATGTATACATTACTTGTCTCTACTGTTAAGTGATTCCCCATATCTATGTACTACGGATTGGGTAGTGTTAAAAATAAGAATGTAACACTAGAAAAATTGCCACAGTGTGTATATACGCATTTAATGTTTGGTAAAATAGTGTATTTATTTGGATGCACTATCATTAAGGATATTTATATGCATTATGATCATAGCGTCTAAGCATATACTCGATCACGGATGCTGGTTAGACTATATAAACCATTTTGTTTCATTTTTTATTGAATTTCTGTTTCTTTGTGCAATAAGCAATTAAGTTTCAATTCACCTGTGGGGAGCATGGTAAATAGAGCAGAATCCATACAGCAGATATCGATTGAGGCGCTGAGTGAGAAGCGCAGTTTGTTTTCTACCTGTTTGACACAGAGAAGGTCGCTGTATAAGAAGCGTACGTGCCAATCCCCTGTTGAACTGTATTAATTGTGACATTGGCATTTGTTCAGCTTACTTTATTGTTGGAGTGAGTCGGGATGAAGCGCAGAGTTGACTGGTAATTTCTATGCCCCCTACAGCGTGTATGTTTTAGCCCGTTTGAACAAATTTTCACCTAGCCGCATAGGGAGTGAAGGTATTCACCAGGAGGACCCAGTCAGGTTGGCTTTTTGTAATTACAACTGTTGTCCATATCCAAGGAATTATAATTTGGAACTAGCATATTAATAATCAGTGGACTTGCTGACTAGTTTTTGGGGATCCCTGTTTTTTCTCTTGGGTAATGAATGATTCGCTTATGCTATTTTCCAGGGACCATTAATTATGTGGTTATGTTTTTCTTTTTGCACACTGTTTAACACTATAATAAACTAGTGCTTTATATATCTAGCATCCATGATTGTGTGTTCTTGAGACTCTGGCACTTCTTATTAACTTTTTATTAAGGCTTAATATAGGGTTGCTGGATAAGGTTTACATTTTGTTTTCTTTGTTGATATATATTATCTTCTAAACCTCCGTGCATCTTGGTACCCACGTCAGCATTGGAGTACTGTGGGTCCTTGACCATAGCCATTATTTCCACTGCTAGCTGGTACAAATATAGATAAAAGTTTATATATATATATATATATATATATCCTATATAATAAAAGGCCAGGGATGTTTGTCCGACAAAGTCATGCGCAGTAGATACTGCGCGAGACAATTTCAAGACAAACATACCTGTCTGCACAACACTGCTTCCAGCACATCAGGTGAGTGAGACAAGCTCTACATACTGCTCCCAGCAGATCAGGTGAACAGCGTTACACGTGTGAGACAGCTCTACACAATGCTCCCAGAACAACAGCACAACACACTGCTACCAGCACATCAGGTGAGAGAGAAAAGCGCGAGACAGCGCAACACACTGCACAGAACCAGCACATCAGGCGACATACATATATATAAAGTGCTAAACAGTGCACCAGAGATACAGACAAGCGATGTGCTGACATGTATAAAGTGCTACACACTGCACCAGAGATACAGACAAGCGGTGTGCTGACATATGTATAAAGTGCTACACACTGCACCAGAGATACAGACAAGCAATGTGCTGACATGTATAAAGTGCTACAAACTGCACCAGAGATACAGACAAGCGATGTGCTGACATATGTACAAAGTGCTACACAGTGCACCAGAGATACAGGCAAGCAATGTGCTGACATATGTATAAAGTGCTACACAGTGCACCAGAGATACAGACAAGCAATGTGCTGACATATGTATAAAGTGCTACACACTGCACCAGAGATACAGACAAGCGGTGTGCTGACATATGTATAAAGTGCTACACACTGCACCAGAGATACAGACAAGCGATGTGCTGACATATGTATAAAGTGCTACACACTGCACCAGAGATACAGACAAGCGATGTGCTGACATATGTATAAAGTGCTACACAGTGCACCAGAGATACAGACAAGCGGTGTGCTGCCATATGTATAAAGTGCTAAACAGTGCACCAGAGATATAGACAAGCGATGTGCTGACATATGTATAAAGTGCTACACAGTGCACCAGAGATACAGACAAGCAGTGTGACTGCTGACTAAGGGATTAAATGCCCTACATCTCCTGAGTGTCTGCTTGTAACTTAACGTAACTTAACACTTAATATAACTTAACAACTAATAAATAAAACACAACACAGTTCTGTGGGTGAAAGACCCGTGGGTCGCATTTATTGGTACCAGCCGTGGAACTGGCAGTTAACTTATCCACGGGTGGCGGCATTCGGGGCCTACATCTAACTATGAATAACCCCTTCTAGAAAATGGCCAAGGGACACAGCTGCAGACCACAAGGCGGAGATACTCAACGCAGCTTACATAATTAGGGGTTTTCCGGCCTAACAATACTCAGCCCGAGCACGCCCAAGCATACCAAGCCTGTGACGTCACCCTGACCGCAATGGCCATTACCAAACCTCCTTCCAGTCTGCAGCCGTGATCCTGACCACCCGCCAGAGTAGGGTGCAAGCATTATTAACTCCAAACCTGTAGGTCCAGCCTTGACTTGACGAACAGCATGTCAATAACTGGGGAGTTCAAAATTACCGTCCTTGGTCTTAGGGAAGTAGTTCGAGTAACCCTCTTCCTGCCTCAGACACCTAGTCTCGATAGAGACCTAATGACAGACCGATTGCCGCCTGTTATTTCTTTGACTGAATCAATAGAGCATTACCAGTGCCAATCAGTAATGCCTATCACCAAATCCATAATGCTTTACAAGTGCCAATCCGTAATGCATAACAAATCCATCCGGTTGGATGACAAGACAAAACAACAGAGCATAACAAATTCAACAACAGTGCATAACAGGGCTGGGAGGGTGGGGAAAATTCTTCTGGGAGTCCACAGGAACAAAGAGGAAGTGGAATTCCTGTACATCCTTCTTATAAGGTTAGTAAACCCCTCCCAACATAGTGCAACATTGTAACTAAAACACACACACACAGCAGCACTCACTCCTACAGGCCTTAACCCTTAGCTACGCTCCGGGCTATTTGCCCTGCACTTTCTTAAGGGATTAAATGCCCTACATCTCCTGAGTGTCTGCTTGTAACTTAACTTAATACTTAATATAACTTAACAACTAATAAATAAAACACAACACAGTTCTGTGGGTGAAAGACCCGTGGGTCGCATTTATTGGTACCAGCCGTGGAACTGGCAGTTAACTTATCCACGGGTGGCGGCAATCGGGGCCTACATCTAACTATGAATAACCCCTTCTAGAAAATGGCCAAGGGACACAGCTGCAGACCACAAGGCGGAGATACTCAACGCAGCTTACTTAATTAGGGGTTTTCCGGCCTAACAATACTCAGCCCGAGCACGCCCAAGCATACCAAGCCTGTGACGTCACCCTGACCGCAATGGCCATTACCAAACCTCCTTCCAGTCTGCAGCCGTGATCCTGACCACCCGCCACAAGAGACTGACCTGCATATACAATGGTCCTGACTCTTGCCGCCACCCTATACTCTTAGGAGTAACTCCTGCCTGATGTTCTGCAAGAACAAATCTACTCCTGCCGGTTCTAAATGAACCCCATCCTGCCTATACAAACCCTTATGGGCTGCCGAGATGTTCCCGTGCTCTACCACAAAACCCTCGAGTTCCACTACCTGCTTCCTCAGGTCCCTATTGATCTTTTTCCTGACCTGGAAAGCTGCCTTATGACACACCATGTGCCTCCATCTTAATCTAGGGATCACATTCGACCACCCGATTCTCACACCTGGAAACCAGAGTTTGAACTGCCTCAGGTCTGACTGCATTGCCCGGATCAGATCCAATGTGGGAATGGCCCCCACATCATTGCCGCCAGCATGAATTATCAAAATGTGAGGTTTCTCCCACCTTTTCGCTGCGGTCTGGAGCAATGCAGGCAGGTCTGACCAAGACAAGCCTCTGCGCCCTAGCCAACGTAACACAGCCCTGGACGATTCAATTCCTAGCTGCTGTCCTCCTGGCATGGCTGCAGCTCTAATTGCGGCCCAGTGCACATACGAATGGCCGACGATCCACACCCGTACAGGACCTGGACGTATTTCTGAAACAAAGGAAACAAGAGTTAGCCCGCTTGCAGTAGACCAGGTCCACAACCTTGGCCCATAACCTTCTGGTATCACCCCCGCAAGCCCCCCAACTCTTGCATGCATGACCCTTGCTCCCCGATCTCAAACATACAGCGGCCTAACGTAAGATTTATACCGCTGCGACCTCCACCGCCCCAATGAGCGGATCCGATCCGAGGACCAACCCAGCTCTGCTGCTGTCGTCGCTGCCCCCACCCTGAAGGAGTGTGGGGCGATCCGAGACCCGTCTAGGCCAGCCTTTTGCGCTGCCTTCTCCAATACCTTGCCAAACTGGTATCTGGTCAGTGGGTCTCCATTAGCATGTATCAAAAACCTGGAGGAGCCTCCTGGCCGTACTCCCAGGTAAGATGACACTAGCCGCACAGGGCAACAGGCAACACCTTGCTGCCCCGGCAGTGAAAGCCAGGCTCCCCGGCCCTCCTGGTCCGTTTTGGACCTGGGAATGAACAATAGCACGGAGTCCTCCACCAGCCGAACATGGCTGTGCATGACCCCCCCCTGTGGCCGCCGTTCTGGCTCGCGGTACCAACTCACCCACCCTTAATGCGCCGTGAAACGCTAAGCCAAAGGCCGCCCCAAAGAGGCGGGCCTCAAAAGGTGAGGAACATATCTCTGGCAACACGTCCAATAATTTTACTAGCCGTTCTGCCGTAATGGGCTCCCTTGTGTCATGTCGTGGAACTTCCAGACGGCCCCAGCCCCTCAACAGCTGTTTAACGAGAAAGGATCGCGACTCGTCTTTAAAGGCGTATAGCCTGCAGAAAAAAGCCACAGCCGATAGTCTTGCTACCACCGCCCCCTTCGTTGCTCGCTTACCTCTCAGCTCCGCCAGCCAGCGCAACAAAAACCCTTGTTCACCCTCGCAAGAGGGGAACTCACAGAGGTCGCAAAAACCTACCCATTCACTCCAGTACCTCACGTATGCCGACCATGTGCTGGGTGCCAACGAAGCCCGCAACACCGGGATCAGTTGCTGTAGTCCTTCGCCATCTGCCACAAAAAGAGAGGGCAAGAAAGACCATTAGGAGCCACGGCAAGCGCCGCAGCCCTAAATGCCCCCCACTGGAAGCGCGACAGCGCATCCGCAACTATATTCTGCACCCCTGGCACATGCCGTGCCCTAAAGTCAATGTTCAGTTGCAAACATCTCAACACCAGGTGTCGCAAATAATGTACGACCACAGGCGATGAAGCAGAAAGCCTGTTAACTGCAAACACCACGCTGAGATTATCCGTCCAGAAAATCACAGCCCTGTTACTAAACAGGTGACCCCACAATTCTACCGCAACCAAGATGGAAAACAATTCCAGAAGACAAAGATTGCGTGTAAGCCCTCTGGTCGCCCATTCGGTCGGCCAGGGCTCCGCACTCCAGGCGCCTTCAAAGTAAGCCCCATACCCGGATGCTCCTGCAGCGTCCGTGAACAGATGTAGCGCTTGGTTAGATATCGGCTCCCTTCGCCACATGCAGACGCCGTTAAAGTCCTGGAGAAACCTCTCCCAGACCTGCAAATCCGCCACGAGGTCCCTCGTGATGCGAATACGCGATGCCGGAGCCCTACCTCTGCCCAAACACCGCTCTAGTCGCTTGCTAAACACCTTCCCCCACGGGATCACTCTCCCCGCAAAATTAAGGAGGCCAAGGAGCGATTGCAGTTCCCGCAGCGAACATGTCTGCGTTGCTACCATGGCCCGCACCGCCGCCAACATCTTGGCGACCTTTTCCTTAGGCAGCCTGCATTCACCTGCCACTGAATCGATCTCGATACCAAGGAACGTCAAGCACGTGCACGGCCCCTCCGTCTTATCCTCTGCCAAAGGAACCCCAAACCTGGCCATCATGAACCTCATGACTTTCATTAAGGAGGCACATTCTTGCGAGTTGGCCGCCCCTACCAGGAGAAAGTCATCCAAGTAGTGCGCCACTCTATCACTCCCCGCCACCGAGACCACCGCCCAGTGCAGGAAAGTGCTGAATGCCTCAAAGTACGCGCAGGATATCGAACAGCCCATGGGCAGACAACGGTCAACATAGTAACCCCCTTCAAACCAACACCCCATCAGCCCAAAGGATGATGGGTGAATCGGGAGTAGCCTAAACGCGGATTCCACGTCTAGTTTCGCCATTAATGCTCCCGGGCCCCGTTCCTTAACCAGCGCCAGCGCGTCGTCAAACGACTGGTAACGGACCGAGCTCAATTCCTCCGGTATAGCATTGTTTACCGACCGCCCTTTCGGATAAGAGAGGTGTTGTATAAGCCTGAACTTACCTGTCTCCTTCTTGGGGACCACCCCTAGTGGGGAGACAACTAAATCCGGTAGCGGCCGGTCCCTAAAAGGGCCTACGACCCTACCCAAGGCCACTTCTTTGCCCAGTTTTTCCCTGACTGCCTCGGGGTATTGGGAAGCAGATTTCAGGTTTTTCCTGTCTCGTGCTCCCCCCACCCGGCCTACTACCGGGATCACAAAGCCCTCACGCAACCCGCTATCCAGAAACTGAGCAGCCGCCCTATCTGGGTACCTACGCAGCCATTTACAAATGACCTGGACTCTAAGTGGTGAATCCGCCCTTAGCGCCAGCGCCTCCTTTGCTCCCAAACCGATCAGTTTGGGTGTCTCGCTTTTTGGAGCAATCAGCCCCGGGGTGCTGCCCGCTGCAAAATTTGCAGACGTGCTTGAACGTGCACGAAGTGCCCCGCTCACACGCCTTGTCCTGGTATCGCCAGCATACACCCCCTTGTCGCCGTCGAAAGCGCAAAGTCTGCCTAGCCCCGGGCGATGTCGCTATGGCGCCTCCTTGCGCCCTCCTTTCCGCATCAAGATGCGCCCAGAGGTGTAAATCCATCGTACCAAAATCAAGCAGTGGGTTGCCCACTTTCTTTTTCCGGTACAACATATCATACTCCCTCCAAGCACCATCGGCAAACTTTCTGTGTATTGCATCGATGGTGTCAACGTACTTAAAGAGTGCAGTCCCCTGATCGGGAAAACTCTCTAAGTAGCAAGTGGCGTATACCCGGAAACACCGACGCCACTCCTCAAGGGTATCAGGCCGCCTAAATTTCTTAGGGCCCGTACCTTCCTCCGCCATCTCCTTAAACTTAAAGGCCTCTGCAGACAGCTCAAACATATTAACATACTTACCGTCCTGGATACGTTTCACAGTTTTAGTTTTAAGGTGTGCATGCAAACTGTGTACCTGGCACGAATAAGTATCCCCGCGTACCGCTGCCTTTCTGTTCACCGCCTGTGGTGACCCCCCAGCAACCCCTAAGAGTTGAGATGACTGCGCCCCACTACTGGCAATGTCATCCCTGTGATTGCCCTTACTCATCTTCCTCAACATTCTATACATCCTCCTTTGCCCTTTCGTGTGCAAACCCAGGGACCCATCTATCTCAGATCCTGACCCTGACCCACTAGAGCTGGAAGAATTACACCGCCCCCTAGGTAAACCAAGTTGCATCTCACCAGAGGAAGCGCCTGATGCGGCTTGGCCTTGTCCAGAAGCACTGCTGACTCCTCTAGGCACGAGAGCTCCGGAACTCTGAGTCGCCATATCCCTGCTGGATGAGGAAGTCCTGGGTACCTGCAAAATAGAAGCCAAGAGGGGAGTACCTCGGGAAGGACCAGCCATCTCTTCCCTATCCCCCCTTTCCTCAAATTCTAAATAGCCCTCCCGGTCACTGTCACTCACACCGCATGCCACACTCACATCATCATCCGTACTGGTGGCCAACCCGCTAGTCGAATCCTCTTGAAATCTCACGGTCCTACTCCGACCCTGAGACTTTGATCCCCTAGCCTGTCTCGCCTGTCCCCTCCCGGGGCTCTCTAAGCCTTCCCCAGTGCCAACGCTAATGCTAGCATGCCCCCTTTTGACAGCCCCCCTTGTGGCTATTTGCTCAGATCGTGCTGGCGAAGTCCTGCTGGGCGTCATGATACCCTGCAGGCCTTGCCCCTGGGGCTCCGCTATTGCGGCCTCGCCCCTTGCGCTGTGTGCCAGGATGGCCCCCTTATTCGCGGTCTTAGCCGCGGGGGCCTTTCCATTACTTTGGGCCGCGGCGCGTGTGGGGGCCGCCTTAGCTTTTCCCCCTCCTAACGTAGGCCGCGAGCGCGAGGCGGGTGCCCTGTCGGCATCCCCCCCCTTATTACTGTGTCCAGCTGCAGCTCTAGTGCGCACACCCTGTTGTGACGCCCCCGGAGCGCCCTCCGGAGGCCCCTGCTGCCCCGGTGCCACGCTCACAGTTGCCCCATGATTCAGCACCTCTGCCCCTCTATCCGGCCTATCATGCGCCCCCCCGGCCTCCTGGGCCCCATTGTTCTTGCCCCCAAGAGCGGGTGTCCCCCCCCCGAGGTGCTCCCTTCTTACCTTCGGAGCCCGGGGGGAACGATCCGCTCTGCTCGCTGTCCAGATTGCGACTGCCGCGAGCGGAAATGACGTCACCGGAAGTGACGCGGGAGCGCGCAACGCCGCCGGAAGTCGACGCGGCGGCCATTTTAGAAGCCACGAGGGACGACGGACTGGAGGCCTGTACCACGCCGTAGGCCAAAGCCGGGGCCTGAAGTACCGCCGGACCCGACGACGTACCCGCGAGGACCGACGCCAAGGACTGGAGGAGAGCCACCGCCGCCGCCACCGATTCCCCGGAGAGGACCACTGCCGCAGGTGAGGCCGCACTGCTCCCACTACCCGCGCCAACGACGCTCACCCCCGAGGTGCCCGCACTTGCTAAGGCCTCGCTGGGCCCTGCCACCACAGGCCCCTGTCTAAGGCCGACACCGGAACCCCCGGTTACAGAACCGGGACCTCCGGAGCCGAAACCGGAGCTCCCCTGGGACCCCCTAAGCTCAAAGACCGACCCGCCGGGCGCTCCTACTTGCCCCCCAGGCCCAATCTCCCCCGAGGGCCTACAGTCTGTCTCACACGACGGATAGGCTATACCGGGGCCACCATCCCCCTCTAAATTCTCCCGCGCAGGAGAATGGAACAACAATGGGCTACCCCCCCCCCCTAAGGGAGAAACCGGCAGACACAGCCCAGACCCATGGCCCAGACCCACCGTGACAGTTCCAGATGGGGATGGTGCGACCCACTCCACGTCCTCTAACTCCATTTCTTCCCATTCTCCAGATTCGCCTTCCATTGGAAAATGCTGCAAACTGCTAAGCTGAAAATTCTTCTAGGAGTCCACAGGAACAAAGAGGAAGTGGAATTCCTGTACATCCTTCTTATAAGGTTAGTAAACCCCTCCCAACATAGTGCAACATTGTAACTAAAACACACACACACAGCAGCACTCACTCCTACAGGCCTTAACCCTTAGCTACGCTCCGGGCTATTTGCCCTGCACTTTCTATATGTATAAAGTGCTAAACAGTGCACCAGAGATACAGACAAGCGATGTGCTGACATATGTATAAAGTGCTACACAGTGCACCAGAGATACAGACAAGCGATGTGCTGACATATGTATAAAGTGCTACACACTGCACCAGAAATACAGACAAGCGGTGTGCTGACATATGTATAAAATGCTACACACTGCACCAGAGATACAGACAAGCGGTGTGTTGACATATGTATAAAGTGCTACACAGTGCACCGGTACAGACAAGTGATGTGCTGACATATGTGTAAAGTGCTACACAGTGCACCAGAGATACAGACAAGCAGTGTGCTGACATATGTATAAAGTGCTACACACTGCACCAGAGATACAGACAAGCAATGTGCTGACATATGTATAAAGTGCTACACACTGCACCAGAGATACAGACAAGTGATGTGCTGACATATGTATAAAGTGCTACACACTGCACCAGAGATACAGACAAGCGATGTGCTGACATATGTATAAAGTGCTACACACTGCACCAGAGATACAGACAAGTGATGTGCTGACATATGTATAAAGTGCTACACACTGCACCAGAGATACAGACAAGTGATGTGCTGACATATGTATAAAGTGCTACACACTGCACCAGAGATACAGACAAGCAGTGTGCTGACATATGTATAAAGTGCTACACAGTGCACCAGAGATACAGACAAGCAGTGTGCTGACATATGTATAAAGTGCTACACACTGCACCAGAGATACAGACAAGTGATGTGCTGACATATGTATAAAGTGCTACACACTGCACCAGAGATACAGACAAGCGATGTGCTGACATATGTATAAAGTGCTACACACTGCACCAGAGATACAGACAAGCGGTGTGTTGACATATGTATAAAGTGCTACACAGTGCACCGGTACAGACAAGTGATGTGCTGACATATGTGTAAAGTGCTACACAGTGCACCAGAGATACAGACAAGCAGTGTGCTGACATATGTATAAAGTGCTACACACTGCACCAGAGATACAGACAAGCAATGTGCTGACATATGTATAAAGTGCTACACACTGCACCAGAGATACAGACAAGTGATGTGCTGACATATGTATAAAGTGCTACACACTGCACCAGAGATACAGACAAGTGATGTGCTGACATATGTATAAAGTGCTACACACTGCACCAGAGATACAGACAAGTGATGTGCTGACATATGTATAAAGTGCTACACACTGCACCAGAGATACAGACAAGCAGTGTGCTGACATATGTATAAAGTGCTACACAGTGCACCAGAGATACAGACAAGCAGTGTGCTGACATATGTATAAAGTGCTACACAGTGCACCAGAGATACAGACAAGCAATGTGCTGACATATGTATAAAGTGCTACACACTGCACCAGAGATACAGACAAGTGATGTGCTGACATATGTATAAAGTGCTACACACTGCACCAGAGATACAGACAAGCAGTGTGCTGACATATGTATAAATTGCTACACAGTGCACCAGAGATACAGACAAGCAGTGTGCTGACATATGTATAAAGTGCTACACACTGCACCAGAGATACAGACAAGCGGTGTGCTGACATATGTATAAATTGCTACACAGTGCACCAGAGATACAGACAAGCAGTGTGCTGACATATGTATAAAGTGCTACACACTGCACCAGAGATACAGACAAGTGGTGTGCTGACATTTATAAAGTGTATTTATTTTAACTAGGTACAATAGTTATTAAATAGTTATTAAATATTTAATAACTACCTAGCTAAAAGAAATACAAAATTACCTGTAAAATAAATGCTAACCTAAGTTACAATTAAACCTAACACTATCATTAAATTAATTAAATAAATTACTAGCCAATACCTACAATTAAATAAACTAAACTAAATTACATAAAATAAAAAAATATTAAAAGTATTTTAAACTAATTACACCTAATCTAAGCCCCCTAATAAAATTAAAAAAAACAAAATAATAATAAAAGTCCATACCCTATTCTACATTAAAAATCAGCTCTTTTACCAGCCCTTAAAAGGGCTTTTTGTGGGGCATGCCCCAAAGTAATCAGCTCTTTTGCCTTAAAAAAAAAATACAACCCCCCCAACATTAAAACCCACTACCCACATACCCCTACTCTAACCCACCCAAACCCCCCTTAAAAAAACCTAACACTAACCCCCTGAAGATCTCCCTACCTTGAGTCGTCTTCACCCAGCCGGGCCGAAGTCTTCATCCGATGGGGCAGAAGAGGACATCCAGACCGGCAGAAGTCTTCATCCTATCCGGGCAGAAGAGGACATCCGGACCGGCAGACATCTTCATCCAAGCGGCATCTTCTATCTTCATCCATCCGACGAGGAGCGGCTCCATCTTCAAGACCTCCGGCGCGGAACATCCTTCTCCAACGACGACTACCCGACGAAAGAAGGTTCTTTAAGTGACGTCATCCCAGATGGCGTCCTTCGAATTCCGATTGGCTGATAGGATTCTATCAGCCAATCGGAATTAATGTAGGAAAAATCTGATTGGCTGATGCTATCAGCCAATCAGATTGAAGTTCAATCCGATTGGCTCACTGCGGCGGGGTCTAGGAGCGGCGGTTTAGGGGTTAATAACTTTATTTAGTTGCGGGGGGCGCCGGTATAGGGGGTAGAACAGTATAGTATAGTTTGGGTGCTTAGTGACAGGGGTATCAATAAAGCTGTAGAAAAGCCGAAGAGCAGCGAGATCGGATGAGTGATAACTATCACAGTCCGCTGCTCATCGCCCCGTACTTGGTGCGCGGCTTTTTGACAGCTTTATTGATAACTTTGGCGAACGTATTCAGGTCCGCAACGGCGATGTGAGGCAAGCGTATTGGGGCCGGCGAAGGCAGGTACGTACGGAGCTTGATAACTAGAGGTCATTATGTATACATTACTTGTCTCTACTGTTAAGTGATTCCCCATATCAATGTACTACGGATTGGGTAGTGTTAAAAATAAGAATGTAACACTAGAAAACTTGCCACAGTGTGTATATACGCATTTAATGTTTGGTAAAATAGTGTATTTATTTGGATGCACTATCATTAAGGATATTTATATGCATTATGATCATAGCGTCTAAGCATATACTCGATCACGGATGCTGGTTAGACTATATAAACCATTTTGTTTCATTTTTTATTGAATTTCTGTTTCTTTGTGCAATAAGCAATTAAGTTTCAATTCACCTGTGGGGAGCATGGTAAATAGAGCAGAATCCATACAGCAGATATCGATTGAGACGCTGAGTGAGAAGCGCAGTTTGTTTTCTACCTGTTTGACACAGAGAAGGTCGCTGTATGAGAAGCGTACGTGCCAATCCCCTGTTGAACTGTATTAATTGTGACATTGGCATTTGTTCAGCTTACTTTATTGTTGGAGTGAGTCGGGATGAAGCGCAGAGTTGACTGGTAATTTCTATGCCCCCTACAGCGTGTATGTTTTAGCCCGTTTGAACAAATTTTCACCTAGCCGCATAGGGAGTGAAGGTATTCACCAGGAGGACCCAGTCAGGTTGGCTTTTTGTAATTACAACTATTGTCCATATCCAAGGAATTATAATTTGGAACTAGCATATTAATAATCAGTGGACTTGCTGACTAGTTTTTGGGGATCCCTGTTTTTTCTCTTGGGTAATGAATGATTCGCTTATGCTATTTTCCAGGGACCATTAATTATGTGGTTATGTTTTTCTTTTTGCACACTGTTTAACACTATAATAAACTAGTGCTTTATATATCTAGCATCCATGATTGTGTGTTCTTGAGACTCTGGCACTTCTTATTAACTTTTTATTAAGGCTTAATATAGGGTTGCTGGATAAGGTTTACATTTTGTTTTCTTTGTTGATATATATTATCTTCTAAACCTCCGTGCATCTTGGTACCCACGTCAGCATTGGAGTACTGTGGGTCCTTGACCATAGCCATTATTTCCACTGCTAGCTGGTACAAATATAGATAAAAGTTTATATATATACAAGCTCTACATACTGCTCCCAGCAGATCAGGTGAACAGCGTTACACGTGCGAGACAGCTCTACACAATGCTCCCAGAACAACAGCACAACACACTGCTACCAGCACATCAGGTGAGAGAGAAAAGCGCGAGACAGCGCAACACACTGCACAGAACCAGCACATCAGGCGACATACATATATATAAAGTGCTAAACAGTGCACCAGAGATACAGACAAGCGATGTGCTGACATGTATAAAGTGCTACACACTGCACCAGATACAGACAAGCGGTGTGCTGACATATGTATAAAGTGCTACACACTGCACCAGAGATACAGACAAGCAATGTGCTGACATGTATAAAGTGCTACAAACTGCACCAGAGATACAGACAAGCGATGTGCTGACATATGTACAAAGTGCTACACAGTGCACCAGAGATACAGACAAGCAATGTGCTGACATGTATAAAGTGCTACAAACTGTACCAGAGATACAGACAAGCGATGTGCTGACATATGTACAAAGTGAAAAAAAGGGGGGAGTGGGGTAAGTGCGCTGAAAAAGCTAAAGGTATCAGAACAAAGTATATTTTTATACCTTAATTACCGATATATATATTATAATAGTGAATGGAAATTAATTAATAAAACTTCATTTTTTAATGAAATAAACCAATTGTTAATAAAGGTGTTTCTTAAGAGTGAATTTAAACTTTGTGTAAGTGATATAGAAAAGTAACTGAAATTGTTGCTAACGAGGTGATGTGAAAATTAACTAAAATTGTTGCTAATAAAATAATGTGAAAAAAATGTGTCATAAACAGTGTTTGGAATTTATTATGTTTGGAAATATCCTATATTTAGGATAATACAATACTTGGAGACTAGGTAGAAAATGTAGTACCAATAGCAATATTGAGAATATATATTTATTGGTCCAGACTAAAAATTAGCAGGATCCAAGGGACCTAACAGATAACCCTTATATAGTAAATGCACACAGATGTTAGGAATCTTACAAATTTATTTTTGATTAAAAATATTACATATAACAATTATATAGGGGACGTCTCCCCAATTGCACAGCCTAAAGTTTCTCTAGAGTCATAAAAATCATAAAAATCTAAAAGACTTCTATAAAACAATCTATGTGATGAACAGCGAATAATAAAAACTATATGTCATATAGGCACAGTAGTTAACTCTCGTAATAGCTTTTGGTGTGATAGATTCTTTTATCCAGACTTAGTTATTTTTGTATCGCCTTAAATTTTATATGTGGATCATAAAAAAGTCTCTATGTAAGTTCCGTAATAGATAGTAATACCACACAGAGGTAGTCTCAAAAGTCTCTATGTAAGTTCCGTAATAGATTGTAATATCACACAGAGTTATATTTTCTAGGGGTAATTGTATTCTCCCTTCAGATGTGGTTAAGACAAATTTAAAAGCTTACTTTCTTTAAGTCCTGGAGGAGCTTCTGGAGCTTGTGTCCGCCGGCTATTTCTCAGCCGAGTCAGTGCGCCGCATGGATCTTGGCGTCTGACGTCACCGGTAAATCTTCCGGTTGTCAAGAAAGGAAGAAGAGACTCCCAGCTTAAGTGTATATTTTATCCAAATAAGATTTGGGAAATAATTTCTTTGTGAGTCAGATGAAATTACACCCTGCACCTAGTGCCAATGCACGCAGGGATATTTAGACTCCGGTATTGATAATTCAGGACGTAATAGAATAACCCGGGTTACCTCAAATGTTCGTTAAAAGTTGATTTGAGATTCAGATGTCCTTATCTGTAGTAGGCACAGTCACTTAGATCGACGCGTTTCACTCACCAGGGAGCTTTTTGATAAAGCTCCCTGGTGAGTGAAACGCGTCGATCTAAGTGACTGTGCCTACTACAGATAAGGACATCTGAATCTCAAATCAACTTTTAACGAACATTTGAGGTAACCCGGGTTATTCTATTACGTCCTGAATTATCAATACCGGAGTCTAAATATCCCTGCGTGCATTGGCACTAGGTGCAGGGTGTAATTTCATCTGACTCACAAAGAAATTATTTCCCAAATCTTATTTGGATAAAATATACACTTAAGCTGGGAGTCTCTTCTTCCTTTCTTGACAACCGGAAGATTTACCGGTGACGTCAGACGCCAAGATCCATGCGGCGCACTGACTCGGCTGAGAAATAGCCGGCGGACACAAGCTCCAGAAGCTCCTCCAGGACTTAAAGAAAGTAAGCTTTTAAATTTGTCTTAACCACATCTGAAGGGAGAATACAATTACCCCTAGAAAATATAACTCTGTGTGATATTACAATCTATTACGGAACTTACATAGAGACTTTTGAGACTACCTCTGTGTGGTATTACTATCTATTACGGAACTTACATAGAGACTTTTTTATGATCCACATATAAAATTTAAGGCGATACAAAAATAACTAAGTCTGGATAAAAGAATCTATCACACCAAAAGCTATTACGAGAGTTAACTACTGTGCCTATATGACATATAGTTTTTATTATTCGCTGTTCATCACATAGATTGTTTTATAGAAGTCTTTTAGATTTTTATGATTTTTATGACTCTAGAGAAACTTTAGGCTGTGCAATTGGGGAGACGTCCCCTATATAATTGTTATATGTAATATTTTTAATCAAAAATAAATTTGTAAGATTCCTAACATCTGTGTGCATTTACTATATAAGGGTTATCTGTTAGGTCCCTTGGATCCTGCTAATTTTTAGTCTGGACCAATAAATATATATTCTCAATATTGCTATTGGTACTACATTTTCTACCTAGTCTCCAAGTATTGTATTATCCTAAATATAGGATATTTCCAAACATAATAAATTCCAAACACTGTTTATGACACATTTTTTTCACATTATTTTATTAGCAACAATTTTAGTTAATTTTCACATCACCTCGTTAGCAACAATTTCAGTTACTTTTCTATATCACTTACACAAAGTTTAAATTCACTCTTAAGAAACACCTTTATTAACAATTGGTTTATTTCATTAAAAAATGAAGTTTTATTAATTAATTTCCATTCACTATTATAATATATATATCGGTAATTAAGGTATAAAAATATACTTTGTTCTGATACCTTTAGCTTTTTCAGCGCACTTACCCCACTCCCCCCTTTTTTTCACTTAAATTTCTGAGGAGAACGAAGGATCTTCTCATTTGTAAGTGTGTGGTATCTCCTTTATACCAGCGCTCTACTGTCACCCCACAGATCACATATGTACAAAGTGCTACACAGTGCACCAGAGATACAGACAAGCAATGTGCTGACATATGTATAAAGTGCTACACAGTGCACCAGAGATACAGACAAGCAATGTGCTGACATATGTATAAAGTGCTACACACTGCACCAGAGATACAGACAAGCGGTGTGCTGACATATGTATAAAGTGCTACACACTGCACCAGAGATACAGACAAGCGATGTGCTGACATATGTATAAAGTGCTACACACTGCACCAGAGATACAGACAAGCGATGTGCTGACATATGTATAAAGTGCTACACAGTGCACCAGAGATACAGACAAGCGGTGTGCTGACATATGTATAAAGTGCTAAACAGTGCACCAGAGATACAGACAAGCGATGTGCTGACATATGTAAAAAGTGTTACACACTGCACCAGAGATACAGGCAAGCGGTGTGCTGACATATGTGTAAAGTGCTACACAGTGCACCAGAGATACAGACAAGCGGTGTGCTGACATATGTATAAAGTGCTACACACTGCACCAGAGATACAGACAAGCGGTGTGCTGACATGTATAAAATGCTACACAGTGCACCGGAGATACAGACAAGCGATGTGCTGACATATTTATAAAGTGCTATACACTGCACCAGAGATACAGACAAGTGATGTGCTGACATATGTATAAAGTGTTACACACTGCACCAGAGATACAGACAAGCAGTGTGCTGACATATGTATAAAGTGCTACACAGTGCACCAGAGATACAGACAAGCAGTGTGCTGACATATGTATAAAGTGCTACACACTGCACCAGAGATACAGACAAGCGGTGTGCTGACATGTATAAAGTGCTAAACAGTGCACCAGAGATATAGACAAGCGATCTGCTGACATATGTATAAAGTGCTACACAGTGCACCAGAGATACAGACAAGCAGTGTGACTGCTGACATATGTATAAAGTGCTACACAGTGCACCAGAGATACAGACAAGCGATGTGCTGACATATGTATAAAGTGCTACACACTGCACCAGAGATACAGACAAGTGGTGTGCTGACATATGTATAAAGTGCTACACAGTGCACCAGAGATACAGACAAGCGATGTGCTGACATATGTATAAAGTGCTACACAGTGCACCAGAGATACAGTCAAGCGATGTGCTGACATATGTATAAAGTGCTACACAGTGCACCAGAGATACAGACAAGCGATGTGCTGACATATGTATAAAGTGCTACACACTGCACCAGAAATACAGACAAGCGGTGTGCTGACATATGTATAAAGTGCTACACAGTGCACCAGAGATACAGACAAGCGATGTGCTGACATATGTATAAAGTGCTACACACTGCACCAGAAATACAGACAAGCGGTGTGCTGACATATGTATAAAGTGCTACACACTGCACCAGAAATACAGACAAGCGGTGTGCTGACATATGTATAAAATGCTACACACAATTTCAAGACAAACATACCTGTCTGCACAACACTGCTCCCAGCACATCAGGTGAGTGAGACAAGCTCTACATACTGCTCCCAGCAGATCAGGTGAACAGCGTTACAAGTGCGAGACAGCGCTACACAATGCTGCCAGAACAACAGCGCAACACACTGCTACCAGCACATCAGGTGAGAGAGAAAAGCGTGAGACAGCGCAACACACTGCACAGAACCAGCACATCAGGCGACATACATATATATAAAGTGCTAAACAGTGCACCAGAGATACAGACAAGCGATGTGCTGACATGTATAAAGTGCTACACACTGCACCAGAGATACAGGCAAGCAATGTGCTGACATATGTATAAAGTGCTACACACTGCACCAGAGATACAGACAAGCAATGTGCTGACATATGTATAAAGTGCTACACACTGCACCAGAAATACAGACAAGCGGTGTGCTGACATATGTATAAAGTGCTACACAGTGCACCAGAGATACAGACAAGCAATGTGCTGACATATGTATAAAGTGCTACACACTGCACCAGAAATACAGACAAGCGGTGTGCTGACATATGTATAAAGTGCTACACAGTGCACCAGAGATACAGACAAGCAATGTGCTGACATATGTATAAAGTGCTACACAGTGCACCAGAGATACAGACAAGCAATGTGCTGACATATGTATAAAGTGCTACACAGTGCACCAGAGATACAGACAAGTGATGTGCTGACATATGTACAAAGTGCTACACACTGCACCAGAGATACAGACAAGCAATGTGCTGACATATGTATAAAGTGCTACACAGTGCACCAGAGATACAGACAAGCGATGTGCTGACATATGTATAAAGTGCTACACACTGCACCAGAGATACAGACAAGCAGTGTGCTGACATATGTATAAAGTGCTACACACTGCACCATAGATACAGACAAGCGGTGTGCTGACATATGTATAAAGTGCTAAACAGTGCACCAGAGATACAGACAAGCGATGTGCTCACATGTATAAAGTGCTACAAACTGCACCAGAGATACAGACAAGCAATGTGCTGACATATGTATAAAGTGCTACACAGTGCACCAGAGATACAGACAAGCAATGTGCTGACATATGTATAAAGTGCTACACAGTGCACCAGAGATACAGACAAGTGATGTGCTGACATATGTACAAAGTGCTACACACTGCACCAGAGATACAGACAAGCAATGTGCTGACATATGTATAAAGTGCTACACAGTGCACCAGAGATACAGACAAGCGATGTGCTGACATATGTATAAAGTGCTACACACTGCACCAGAGATACAGACAAGCAATGTGCTGACATATGTATAAAATGCTACACAGTGCACCAGAGATACAGACAAGCGGTGTGCTGACATATGTATAAAGTGCTAAACAGTGCACCAGAGATACAGATAAGCGGTGTGCTGACATATGTATAAAGTGCTACACACTGCACCAGAGAAACAGACAAGCGATGTGCTGACATATGTATAAAGTGCTACACACTGCACCAGAGATACAGACAAGCGATGTGCTGACATATGTATAAAGTGCTACACACTGCACCAGAGATACAGACAAGTGATGTGCTGACATATGTATAAAGTGCTACACAATGCCCAAGAGATGCAGACAAGTGATGTGCTGGCATATGTATAAAGTGCTACACACTGCACCATAGATACAGACAAGCGGTGTGCTGACATATGTATAAAGTGCTACACAGTGCACCAGAGATACAGACAAGCGGTGTGCAGACATATGTATAAAGTGCTACACAGTGCACCAGAGATACAGACACGCGGTGTGCTGATATATGTATAAAGTGCTACACAGTGCACCAGAGATACAGACAAGTAGTGTGACTGCTGACATATGTATAAAGTGCTACACACTGCACCATAGATACAGACAAGCGGTGTGCTGACATATGTATAAAGTGCTACACAGTGCACCAGAGATACAGACAAGTAGTGTGACTGCTGACATATGTATAAAGTGCTACACACTGCACCATAGATACAGACAAGCGGTGTGCTGACATATGTATAAAGTGCTTACACAGTGCACCAGAGATACAGACAAGCAATTTGCTGCCATATGTATAAAATGCTACACAGTGCACCAGAGATACAGACAAGCGGTGTGCTGACATATGTATAAAGTGCTAAACAGTGCACCAGAGATACAGACAAGCGATGTGCTGACATATGTATAAAGTGCTACACAATGCACCAGAGATACAGACAAGCGATGTGCTGACATATGTAAAAAGTGTTACACACTGCACCAGAGATACAGGCAAGCGGTGTGCTGACATATGTATAAAGTTCTACACACTGCACCAGAGATACAGACAAGCGGTGTGCTGACATGTATAAAATGCTACACAGTGCACCGGAGATACAGACAAGCGATGTGCTGACATATGTATAAAGTGCTACACACTGCACCAGAGATACAGACAAGTGATGTGCTGACATATGTATAAAGTGCTACACACTGCACCAGAGATACAGACAAGCAGTGTGCTGACATATGTATAAAGTGCTACACAGTGCACCAGAGATACAGACAAGCAGCGTGCTGACATATGTATAAAGTGCTACACACTGCACCAGAGATACAGACAAGCGGTGTGCTGACATGTATAATGTACTACACACTGCACCAGAGATACAGACAAGCGGTGTGCTGACATGTATAAAGTGCTACACACTGCACCAGAGATACAGACAAGCGATGTGCTGACATATGTATAAAGTGCTACACACTGCACCAGAGATACAGACAAGCAATGTGCTGATATATGTATAAAGTGCTACACAGTGCACCAGAGATACAGACAAGCGGTGTGCTGACATATGTATAAAGTGCTAAACAGTGCACCAGAGATACAGATAAGCGGTGTGCTGACATATGTATAAAGTGCTACACACTGCACCAGAGATACAGACAAATGATGTGCTGACATATGTATAAAGTGCTACACACTGCACCAGAGATACAGACAAGCGGTGTGCTGACATATGTATAAAGTGCTACACACTGCACCAGAGATACAGGCAACAGAGATACAGACAAGCGGTGTGCTGACATGTATAAAGTGCTACACAGTGCAACAGAAATACAGACAAGCAGTGTGCTGAAATATGTATAAAGTGCTACACAGTGCACCAGAGATACAGACAAGCGGTGTGCTGACATATGTATAAAGTGCTACACAGTGCACCAGAGATACAGACAAGTGATGTGCTGACATATGTATAAAGTGCTACACAGTGCACCATAGATACAGACAAGCGGTGTGCTGACATATGTATAAAGTGCTACACAGTGCACCAGAGATACAGACAAGCGATGTGCTGACATATGTATAAAGTGCTAAACAGTGCACCAGAGATACAGACAAGCGATGTGCTGACATATGTATAAAGTGCTACACACTGCACCAGAGATACAGACAAGCGGTGTGCTGACATATGTATAAAGTGCTACACAGTGCACCAGAGATACAGACAAGCGGTGTGCTGACATGTATAAAATGCTACACAGTGCACCGGAGATACAGACAAGCGATGTGCTGACATATTTATAAAGTGCTATACACTGCACCAGAGATACAGACAAGTGATGTGCTGACATATGTATAAAGTGTTACACACTGCACCAGAGATACAGACAAGCAGTGTGCTGACATATGTATAAAGTGCTACACAGTGCACCAGAGATACAGACAAGCAGTGTGCTGACATATGTATAAAGTGCTACACACTGCACCAGAGATACAGACAAGCGGTGTGCTGACATGTATAAAGTGCTACACACTGCACCAGAGATACAGACAAGCGGTGTGCTGACATGTATAAAGTGCTAAACAGTGCACCAGAGATTTAGACAAGCGATCTGCTGACATATGTATAAAGTGCTACACAGGGCACCAGAGATACAGACAAGCAGTGTGACTGCTGACATATGTATAAAGTGCTACACAGTGCACCAGAGATACAGACAAGCGATGTGCTGACATATGTATAAAGTGCTACACACTGCACCAGAGATACAGACAAGTGGTGTGCTGACATATGTATAAAGTGCTACACAGTGCACCAGAGATACAGACAAGCGATGTGCTGACATATGTATAAAGTGCTACACAGTGCACCAGAGATACAGACAAGCGATGTGCTGACATATGTATAAAGTGCTACACAGTGCACCAGAGATACAGACAAGCGATGTGCTGACATGTGTATAAAGTGCTACACACTGCACCAGAAATACAGACAAGCGGTGTGCTGACATATGTATAAAGTGCTACACAGTGCACCAGAGATACAGACAAGCGATGTGCTGACATATGTATAAAGTGCTACACACTGCACCAGAAATACAGACAAGCGGTGTGCTGACATATGTATAAAATGCTACACACTGCACCAGAGATACAGACAAGCGGTGTGCTGACATATGTATAAAGTGCTACACACTGCACCAGAAATACAGACAAGCGGTGTGCTGACATATGTATAAAGTGCTACACACTGCACCAGAGATACAGACAAGTGATGTGCTGACATATGTATAAAATGCTACACACTGCACCAGAGATACAGACAAGCGATGTGCTGACATATGTATAAAGTGCTACACACTGCACCAGAAATACAGACAAGCGGTGTGCTGACATATGTATAAAGTGCTACACACTGCACCAGAGATACAGACAAGCAATGTGCTGACATATGTATAAATTGCTACACAGTGCACCAGAGATACAGACAAGTGATGTGCTGACATATGTATAAAGTGCTAAACAGTGCACCAGAGATACAGATAAGCGGTGTGCTGACATATGTATAAAGTGCTACACACTGCACCAGAGAAACAGACAAGCGATGTGCTGACATATGTATAAAGTGCTACACACTGCACCAGAGATACAGACAAGCGGTGTGCTGACATATGTATAAAGTGCTACACACTGCACCAGAGATACAGACAAGTGATGTGCTGACATATGTATAAAGTGCTACACAATGCCCAAGAGATACAGACAAGTGATGTGCTGACATATGTATAAATTGCTACACACTGCACCAGAGATACAGACAAGCTGTGTACTGGCATATGTATAAAGTGCTACACACTACACCATAGATACAGACAAGCGGTGTGCTGACATATGTATAAAGTGCTACACAGTGCACCAGAGACACAGACACGCGGTGTGCTGATATATGTATAAAGTGCTACACAGTGCACCAGAGATACAGACAAGCAGTGTGACTGCTGACATATGTATAAAGTGCTACACACTGCACCATAGATATAGACAAGCGGTGTGCTGACATATGTATAAAGTGCTACACAGTGCACCAGAGATACAGACAAGCAATTTGCTGCCATATGTATAAAATGCTACACAGTGCACCAGAGATACAGACAAGCGGTGTGCTGACATATGTATAAAGTGCTAAACAATGCACCAGAGATACAGACAAGCGATGTGCTGACATATGTAAAAAGTGTTACACACTGCACCAGAGATACAGGCAAGCGGTGTGCTGACATATGTATAAAGTTCTACACACTGCACCAGAGATACAGACAAGCGGTGTGCTGACATGTATAAAATGCTACACAGTGCACCGGAGATACAGACAAGCGATGTGCTGACATATGTATAAAGTGCTACACACTGCACCAGAGATACAGACAAGTGATGTGCTGACATATGTATAAAGTGCTACACAATGCCCAAGAGATACAGACAAGTGATGTGCTGACATATGTATAAATTGCTACACACTGCACCAGAGATACAGACAAGCTGTGTACTGGCATATGTATAAAGTGCTACACACTGCACCAGAGATACAGACAAGCAGTGTGCTGACATATGTATAAAGTGCTACACAGTGCACCAGAGACACAGACACGCGGTGTGCTGATATATGTATAAAGTGCTACACAGTGCACCAGAGATACAGACAAGCAGTGTGACTGCTGACATATGTATAAAGTGCTACACACTGCACCATAGATATAGACAAGCGGTGTGCTGACATATGTATAAAGTGCTACACAGTGCATCAAAGATACAGACAAGCAATTTGCTGCCATATGTATAAAATGCTACACAGTGCACCAGAGATACAGACAAGCGGTGTGCTGACATATGTATAAAGTGCTAAACAATGCACCAGAGATACAGACAAGCGATGTGCTGACATATGTAAAAAGTGTTACACACTGCACCAGAGATACAGGCAAGCGGTGTGCTGACATATGTATAAAGTTCTACACACTGCACCAGAGATACAGACAAGCGGTGTGCTGACATGTATAAAATGCTACACAGTGCACCGGAGATACAGACAAGCGATGTGCTGACATATGTATAAAGTGCTACACACTGCACCAGAGATACAGACAAGTGATGTGCTGACATATGTATAAAGTGCTACACACTGCACCAGAGATACAGACAAGCGGTGTGCTGACATATGTATAAAGTGCTAAACAGTGCACCAGAGATACAGATAAGCGGTGTGCTGACATATGTATAAAGTGCTACACACTGCACCAGAGATACAGACAAATGATGTGCTGACATATGTATAAAGTGCTACACACTGCACCAGAGATACAGACAAGCGGTGTGCTGACATATGTATAAAGTGCTACACACTGCACCAGAGATACAGGCAACAGAGATACAGGCAAGCGGTGTGCTGACATATGTATAAACTGCTACACACTGCATCAGAGATACAGACAAGCGGTGTGCTGACATGTATAAAGTGCTACACAGTGCAACAGAAATACAGACAAGCAGTGTGCTGAAATATGTATAAAGTGCTACACAGTGCACCAGAGATACAGACAAGCGGTGTGCTGACATATGTATAAAGTGCTACACAGTGCACCAGAGATACAGACAAGCGATGTGCTGACATATGTATAAAGTGCTAAACAGTGCACCAGAGATACAGACAAGCGATGTGCTGACATATGTATAAAGTGCTACACACTGCACCAGAGATACAGACAAGCGGTTTGCTGACATATGTATAAAGTGCTACACAGTGCACCAGAGATACAGACAAGCGGTGTGCTGACATGTATAAAGTGCTACACACTGCACCAGAGATACAGACAAGCGGTGTGCTGACATATGTATAAAGTGCTACACACTGCACCAGAGATACAGACAAGCAATGTGCTGACATATGTATAAAGTGCTACACACTGCACCAGAGATACAGACAAGCAGTTTGCTGACATATGTATAAAGTGCTACACAGTGCACCAGAGATACAGACAAGCAGTGTGCTGACATGTATGAAGTGCTACACACTGCACCAGAGATACAGACAAGCGGTGTGCTGACATATGTATAAAGGGCTACACACTGCACCAGAGATACAGACAAGCGGTGTGCTGACATGTATAAAGTGCTACACACTGCACCAGAGATACAGACAAGCGGTGTGCTGACATGTATAAAGTGCTACACACTGCACCAGTGATACAGACAAGCGGTGTGCTGACATATGTATAAAGTGCTACACACTGCACCAGAGATACAGACAAGCGGTGTGCTGACATGTATAAAGTGCTACACACTGCACCAGAGATACAGACAAGCGGTGTGCTGACATGTATAAAGTGCTACACACTGCACCAGAGATACAGACAAGCGGTGTGCTGACATGTATAAAGTGCTACACCCTGCACCAGAGATACAGACAAGTGGTGTGCTGACATGTATAAAGTGATAGACAGTGCACCAGAGATTCAGACAAGCGATAAGTGCTACACAGTGCACCAGAGATACAGACAAGCGGTGTGCTGACATATGTATAAACTGCTGCACAGTGCACCAGAGATACAGACAAGCGGTGTGGTGACATATGTATAAAGTGCTACACACTGCACCAGAGATACAGACAAGCGGTGTGCTGACATATGTATAAAGTGCTACACACTGCACCAGAGATACAGACAAGCGGTGTGCTGACATGTATAAAGTGCTACACAGTGCACCAGAGATACAGACAAGCGGTGTGTTGACATATGTATAAAGTGCTACACACTGCACCAGAGATACAGATAAGCGGTGTGCTGACATGTATAAAGTGCTACACAGTGCACCAGAGATACAGACAAGCAATGTGCTGACATATGTATAAAGTGCTACACAGTGCACCAGAGATACAGACAAGCAGTGTGCTGACATATGTATAAAGTACTACACACTGCACCAGAGATACAGACAAGTGATGTTCTGACATACGTATAAAGTGCTACACAGTGCACCAGAGATACAGACAAGCGGTGTGGTGAAATATGTATAAAGTGCTAAACAGTGCACCAGAGATACAGACAAGCAATGTGCTGACATATGTATAAAGTGCTACACACTGCATCAGAGATACAGACAAGCGGTGTGCTGACATATGTGTAAAGTGCTACACAGTGCACCAGAGATACAGACAAGCGTGTGCTGACATATGTATAAAGTGCTACACACTGCACCAGAGATACAGACAAGCGGTGTGCTGACATATGTATAAAGTGCTACACAGTGCACCAGAGATACAGACAAGCGGTGTGCTGACATATGTATAAAGTGCTACACACTGCACCAGAGATACAGACAAGCGGTGTGCTGACATATGTATAAAGTGCTACACACTGCACCAGAGATACAGACAAGCGGTGTGCTGACATGTATAAAGTGCTACACAGTGCACCAGAGATACAGACAAGCGGTGTGTTGACATATGTATAAAGTGCTACACACTGCACCAGAGATACAGATAAGCGGTGTGCTGACATGTATAAAGTGCTACACAGTGCACCAGAGATACAGACAAGCAATGTGCTGACATATGTATAAAGTGCTACACAGTGCACCAGAGATACAGACAAGCAGTGTGCTGACATATGTATAAAGTACTACACACTGCACCAGAGATACAGACAAGTGATGCTCTGACATACGTATAAAGTGCTACACAGTGCACCAGAGATACAGACAAGCGGTGTGCTGAAATATGTATAAAGTGCTAAACAGTGCACCAGAGATACAGACAAGCGATGTGCTGACATATGTATAAAGTGCTACACACTGCACCAGAGATACAGACAAGCGGTGTGCTGACATATGTGTAAAGTGCTACACAGTGCACCAGAGATACAGACAAGCGGTGTGCTGACATATGTATAAACTGCTGCACAGTGCACCAGAGATACAGACAAGCGGTGTGGTGACATATGTATAAAGTGCTACACACTGCACCAGAGATACAGACAAGCGGTGTGCTGACATATGTATAAAGTGCTACACACTGCACCAGAGATACAGACAAGCGGTGTGCTGACATGTATAAAGTGCTACACAGTGCACCAGAGATACAGACAAGCGGTGTGTTGACATATGTATAAAGTGCTACACAGTGCACCAGAGATACAGATAAGCGGTGTGCTGACATGTATAAAGTGCTACACAGTGCACCAGAGATACAGACAAGCAATGTGCTGACATATGTATAAAGTGCTACACAGTGCACCAGAGATAAAGACAAGCAGTGTGCTGACATATGTATAGAGTACTACACACTGCACCAGAGATACAGACAAGTGATGTTCTGACATACGTATAAAGTGCTACACAGTGCACCAGAGATACAGACAAGCGGTGTGCTGAAATATGTATAAAGTGCTAAACAGTGCACCAGAGATACAGACAAGCAATGTGCTGACATATGTATAAAGTGCTACACACTGCATCAGAGATACAGACAAGCGGTGTGCTGACATATGTGTAAAGTGCTACACAGTGCACCAGAGATACAGACAAGCGTGTGCTGACATATGTATAAAGTGCTACACACTGCACCAGAGATACAGACAAGCGGTGTGCTGACATATGTATAAAGTGCTACACAGTGCACCAGAGATACAGACAAGCGGTGTGCTGACATATGTATAAAGTGCTAAACAGTGCACCAGAGATACAGACAAGCGATGTGCTGACATTTATGAAGTGCTACACAGTGCACCAGAGATACAGACAAGCGATGTGCTGACATATGTATAAATTGCTACACACTGCACCAGAGATACAGACAAGCAATGTGCTGACATATGTATAAAGTGCTACACACTGCACCAGAGATACAGACAAGCAATGTGCTGACATATGTATAAAGTGCTACACACTGCACCAGAGATACAGACAAGTGATGTGCTGACATATGTATAAAGTGCTACACAGTGCACCAGAGATACAGACAAGCGGTGTGCTGACATGTATAAAGTGCTACACAGTGCACCAGAGATACAGACAAGCGGTGTGCTGACATATGTATAAAGTGCTACACAGTGCACCAGAGATACAGACAAGCAATGTGCTGCCATATGTATAAAGTGCTACACAGTGCACCAGAGATACAGACAAGTGATGTTCTGACATACGTATAAAGTGCTACACAGTGCACCAGAGATACAGACAAGCGGTGTGCTGAAATATGTATAAAGTGCTAAACAGTGCACCAGAGATACAGACAAGCAATGTGCTGACATATGTATAAAGTGCTACACACTGCATCAGAGATACAGACAAGCGGTGTGCTGACATATGTGTAAAGTGCTACACAGTGCACCAGAGATACAGACAAGCGGTGTGCTGACATATGTATAAACTGCTGCACAGTGCACCAGAGATACAGACAAGCGGTGTGGTGACATATGTATAAAGTGCTACACACTGCACCAGAGATACAGACAAGCGGTGTGCTGACATATGTATAAAGTGCTACACACTGCACCAGAGATACAGACAAGCGGTGTGCTGACATGTATAAAGTGCTACACAGTTCACCAGAGATACAGACAAGCGGTGTGTTGACATATGTATAAAGTGCTACACACTGCACCAGAGATACAGATAAGCGGTGTGCTGACATGTATAAAGTGCTACACAGTGCACCAGAGATACAGACAAGCAATGTGCTGACATATGTATAAAGTGCTACACAGTGCACCAGAGATAAAGACAAGCAGTGTGCTGACATATGTATAGAGTACTACACACTGCACCAGAGATACAGACAAGTGATGTTCTGACATATGTATAAAGTGCTACACAGTGCACCAGAGATACAGACAAGCGGTGTGCTGAAATATGTATAAAGTGCTAAACAGTGCACCAGAGATACAGACAAGCAATGTGCTGACATATGTATAAAGTGCTACACACTGCATCAGAGATACAGACAAGCGGTGTGCTGACATATGTGTAAAGTGCTACACAGTGCACCAGAGATACAGACAAGCGTGTGCTGACATATGTATAAAGTGCTACACACTGCACCAGAGATACAGACAAGCGGTGTGCTGACATATGTATAAAGTGCTACACAGTGCACCAGAGATACAGACAAGCGGTGTGCTGACATATGTATAAAGTGCTAAACAGTGCACCAGAGATACAGACAAGCGATGTGCTGACATTTATGAAGTGCTACACAGTGCACCAGAGATACAGACAAGCGATGTGCTGACATATGTATAAATTGCTACACACTGCACCAGAGATACAGACAAGCAATGTGCTGACATATGTATAAAATGCTACACACTGCACCAGAGATACAGACAAGCGGTGTGCTGACATATGTATAAAGTGCTACACACTGCACCAGAAATACAGACAAGCGGTGTGCTGACATATGTATAAAGTGCTACACACTGCACCAGAGATACAGACAAGTGATGTGCTGACATATGTATAAAATGCTACACACTGCACCAGAGATACAGACAAGCGATGTGCTGACATATGTATAAAGTGCTACACACTGCACCAGAAATACAGACAAGCGGTGTGCTGACATATGTATAAAGTGCTACACACTGCACCAGAGATACAGACAAGCAATGTGCTGACATATGTATAAAATGCTACACAGTGCACCAGAGATACAGACAAGTGATGTGCTGACATATGTATAAAGTGCTAAACAGTGCACCAGAGATACAGATAAGCGGTGTGCTGACATATGTATAAAGTGCTACACACTGCACCAGAGAAACAGACAAGCGATGTGCTGACATATGTATAAAGTGCTACACACTGCACCAGAGATACAGACAAGCGGTGTGCTGACATATGTATAAAGTGCTACACACTGCACCAGAGATACAGACAAGTGATGTGCTGACATATGTATAAAGTGCTACACAATGCCCAAGAGATACAGACAAGTGATGTGCTGACATATGTATAAATTGCTACACACTGCACCAGAGATACAGACAAGCTGTGTACTGGCATATGTATAAAGTGCTACACACTACACCATAGATACAGACAAGCGGTGTGCTGACATATGTATAAAGTGCTACACAGTGCACCAGAGACACAGACACGCGGTGTGCTGATATATGTATAAAGTGCTACACAGTGCACCAGAGATACAGACAAGCAGTGTGACTGCTGACATATGTATAAAGTGCTACACACTGCACCATAGATATAGACAAGCGGTGTGCTGACATATGTATAAAGTGCTACACAGTGCACCAGAGATACAGACAAGCAATTTGCTGCCATATGTATAAAATGCTACACAGTGCACCAGAGATACAGACAAGCGGTGTGCTGACATATGTATAAAGTGCTAAACAATGCACCAGAGATACAGACAAGCGATGTGCTGACATATGTAAAAAGTGTTACACACTGCACCAGAGATACAGGCAAGCGGTGTGCTGACATATGTATAAAGTTCTACACACTGCACCAGAGATACAGACAAGCGGTGTGCTGACATGTATAAAATGCTACACAGTGCACCGGAGATACAGACAAGCGATGTGCTGACATATGTATAAAGTGCTACACACTGCACCAGAGATACAGACAAGTGATGTGCTGACATATGTATAAAGTGCTACACAATGCCCAAGAGATACAGACAAGTGATGTGCTGACATATGTATAAATTGCTACACACTGCACCAGAGATACAGACAAGCTGTGTACTGGCATATGTATAAAGTGCTACACACTGCACCAGAGATACAGACAAGCAGTGTGCTGACATATGTATAAAGTGCTACACAGTGCACCAGAGACACAGACACGCGGTGTGCTGATATATGTATAAAGTGCTACACAGTGCACCAGAGATACAGACAAGCAGTGTGACTGCTGACATATGTATAAAGTGCTACACACTGCACCATAGATATAGACAAGCGGTGTGCTGACATATGTATAAAGTGCTACACAGTGCATCAGAGATACAGACAAGCAATTTGCTGCCATATGTATAAAATGCTACACAGTGCACCAGAGATACAGACAAGCGGTGTGCTGACATATGTATAAAGTGCTAAACAATGCACCAGAGATACAGACAAGCGATGTGCTGACATATGTAAAAAGTGTTACACACTGCACCAGAGATACAGGCAAGCGGTGTGCTGACATATGTATAAAGTTCTACACACTGCACCAGAGATACAGACAAGCGGTGTGCTGACATGTATAAAATGCTACACAGTGCACCGGAGATACAGACAAGCGATGTGCTGACATATGTATAAAGTGCTACACACTGCACCAGAGATACAGACAAGTGATGTGCTGACATATGTATAAAGTGCTACACACTGCACCAGAGATACAGACAAGCGGTGTGCTGACATATGTATAAAGTGCTAAACAGTGCACCAGAGATACAGATAAGCGGTGTGCTGACATATGTATAAAGTGCTACACACTGCACCAGAGATACAGACAAATGATGTGCTGACATATGTATAAAGTGCTACACACTGCACCAGAGATACAGACAAGCGGTGTGCTGACATATGTATAAAGTGCTACACACTGCACCAGAGATACAGGCAACAGAGATACAGGCAAGCGGTGTGCTGACATATGTATAAAATGCTACACACTGCATCAGAGATACAGACAAGCGGTGTGCTGACATGTATAAAGTGCTACACAGTGCAACAGAAATACAGACAAGCAGTGTGCTGAAATATGTATAAAGTGCTACACAGTGCACCAGAGATACAGACAAGCGGTGTGCTGACATATGCATAAAGTGCTACACAGTGCACCAGAGATACAGACAAGCGATGTGCTGACATATGTATAAAGTGCTAAACAGTGCACCAGAGATACAGACAAGCGATGTGCTGACATATGTATAAAGTGCTACACACTGCACCAGAGATACAGACAAGCGGTTTGCTGACATATGTATAAAGTGCTACACAGTGCACCAGAGATACAGACAAGCGGTGTGCTGACATGTATAAAGTGCTACACACTGCACCAGAGATACAGACAAGCGATGTGCTGACATATGTATAAAGTGCTACACACTGCACCAGAGATACAGACAAGCAATGTGCTGACATATGTATAAAGTGCTACACACTGCACCAGAGATACAGACAAGCAGTTTGCTGACATATGTATAAAGTGCTACACAGTGCACCAGAGATACAGACAAGCAGTGTGCTGACATGTATGAAGTGCTACACACTGCACCAGAGATACAGACAAGCGGTGTGCTGACATATGTATAAAGGGCTACACACTGCACCAGAGATACAGACAAGCGGTGTGCTGACATGTATAAAGTGCTACACACTGCACCAGAGATACAGACAAGCGGTGTGCTGACATGTATAAAGTGCTACACACTGCACCAGTGATACAGACAAGCGGTGTGCTGACATATGTATAAAGTGCTACACACTGCACCAGAGATACAGACAAGCGGTGTGCTGACATGTATAAAGTGCTACACACTGCACCAGAGATACAGACAAGCGGTGTGCTGACATGTATAAAGTGCTACACACTGCACCAGAGATACAGACAAGCGGTGTGCTGACATGTATAAAGTGCTACACCCTGCACCAGAGATACAGACAAGTGGTGTGCTGACATGTATAAAGTGATAGACAGTGCACCAGAGATTCAGACAAGCGATAAGTGCTACACAGTGCACCAGAGATACAGACAAGCGGTGTGCTGACATATGTATAAACTGCTGCACAGTGCACCAGAGATATAGACAAGCGGTGTGGTGACATATGTATAAAGTGCTACACACTGCACCAGAGATACAGACAAGCGGTGTGCTGACATATGTATAAAGTGCTACACACTGCACCAGAGATACAGACAAGCGGTGTGCTGACATGTATAAAGTGCTACACAGTGCACCAGAGATACAGACAAGCGGTGTGTTGACATATGTATAAAGTGCTACACACTGCACCAGAGATACAGATAAGCGGTGTGCTGACATGTATAAAGTGCTACACAGTGCACCAGAGATACAGACAAGCAATGTGCTGACATATGTATAAAGTGCTACACAGTGCACCAGAGATACAGACAAGCAGTGTGCTGACATATGTATAAAGTACTACACACTGCACCAGAGATACAGACAAGTGATGTTCTGACATACGTATAAAGTGCTACACAGTGCACCAGAGATACAGACAAGCGGTGTGGTGAAATATGTATAAAGTGCTAAACAGTGCACCAGAGATACAGACAAGCAATGTGCTGACATATGTATAAAGTGCTACACACTGCATCAGAGATACAGACAAGCGGTGTGCTGACATATGTGTAAAGTGCTACACAGTGCACCAGAGATACAGACAAGCGTGTGCTGACATATGTATAAAGTGCTACACACTGCACCAGAGATACAGACAAGCGGTGTGCTGACATATGTATAAAGTGCTACACAGTGCACCAGAGATACAGACAAGCGGTGTGGTGACATATGTATAAAGTGCTACACACTGCACCAGAGATACAGACAAGCGGTGTGCTGACATATGTATAAAGTGCTACACACTGCACCAGAGATACAGACAAGCGGTGTGCTGACATGTATAAAGTGCTACACAGTGCACCAGAGATACAGACAAGCGGTGTGTTGACATATGTATAAAGTGCTACACACTGCACCAGAGATACAGATAAGCGGTGTGCTGACATGTATAAAGTGCTACACAGTGCACCAGAGATACAGACAAGCAATGTGCTGACATATGTATAAAGTGCTACACAGTGCACCAGAGATACAGACAAGCAGTGTGCTGACATATGTATAAAGTACTACACACTGCACCAGAGATACAGACAAGTGATGCTCTGACATACGTATAAAGTGCTACACAGTGCACCAGAGATACAGACAAGCGGTGTGCTGAAATATGTATAAAGTGCTAAACAGTGCACCAGAGATACAGACAAGCAATGTGCTGACATATGTATAAAGTGCTACACACTGCATCAGAGATACAGACAAGCGGTGTGCTGACATATGTGTAAAGTGCTACACAGTGCACCAGAGATACAGACAAGCGGTGTGCTGACATATGTATAAACTGCTGCACAGTGCACCAGAGATACAGACAAGCGGTGTGGTGACATATGTATAAAGTGCTACACACTGCACCAGAGATACAGACAAGCGGTGTGCTGACATATGTATAAAGTGCTACACACTGCACCAGAGATACAGACAAGCGGTGTGCTGACATGTATAAAGTGCTACACAGTGCACCAGAGATACAGACAAGCGGTGTGCTGACATATGTATAAAGTGCTACACACTGCACCAGAGATACAGATAAGCGGTGTGCTGACATGTATAAAGTGCTACACAGTGCACCAGAGATACAGACAAGCAATGTGCTGACATATGTATAAAGTGCTACACAGTGCACCAGAGATAAAGACAAGCAGTGTGCTGACATATGTATAGAGTACTACACACTGCACCAGAGATACAGACAAGTGATGTTCTGACATACGTATAAAGTGCTACACAGTGCACCAGAGATACAGACAAGCGGTGTGCTGAAATATGTATAAAGTGCTAAACAGTGCACCAGAGATACAGACAAGCAATGTGCTGACATATGTATAAAGTGCTACACACTGCATCAGAGATACAGACAAGCGGTGTGCTGACATATGTGTAAAGTGCTACACAGTGCACCAGAGATACAGACAAGCGTGTGCTGACATATGTATAAAGTGCTACACACTGCACCAGAGATACAGACAAGCGGTGTGCTGACATATGTATAAAGTGCTACACAGTGCACCAGAGATACAGACAAGCGGTGTGCTGACATATGTATAAAGTGCTAAACAGTGCACCAGAGATACAGACAAGCGATGTGCTGACATTTATGAAGTGCTACACAGTGCACCAGAGATACAGACAAGCGATGTGCTGACATATGTATAAATTGCTACACACTGCACCAGAGATACAGACAAGCAATGTGCTGACATATGTATAAAGTGCTACACACTGCACCAGAGATACAGACAAGCAATGTGCTGACATATGTATAAAGTGCTACACACTGCACCAGAGATACAGACAAGTGATGTGCTGACATATGTATAAAGTGCTACACAGTGCACCAGAGATACAGACAAGCGGTGTGCTGACATGTATAAAGTGCTACACAGTGCACCAGAGATACAGACAAGCGGTGTGCTGACATATGTATAAAGTGCTACACAGTGCACCAGAGATACAGACAAGCAATGTGCTGCCATATGTATAAAGTGCTACACAGTGCACCAGAGATACAGACAAGTGATGTTCTGACATACGTATAAAGTGCTACACAGTGCACCAGAGATACAGACAAGCGGTGTGCTGAAATATGTATAAAGTGCTAAACAGTGCACCAGAGATACAGACAAGCAATGTGCTGACATATGTATAAAGTGCTACACACTGCATCAGAGATACAGACAAGCGGTGTGCTGACATATGTGTAAAGTGCTACACAGTGCACCAGAGATACAGACAAGCGGTGTGCTGACATATGTATAAACTGCTGCACAGTGCACCAGAGATACAGACAAGCGGTGTGGTGACATATGTATAAAGTGCTACACAGTGCACCAGAGATACAGACAAGCGGTGTGCTGACATATGTATAAAGTGCTACACACTGCACCAGAGATACAGACAAGCGGTGTGCTGACATGTATAAAGTGCTACACAGTGCACCAGAGATACAGACAAGCGGTGTGTTGACATATGTATAAAGTGCTACACACTGCACCAGAGATACAGATAAGCGGTGTGCTGACATGTATAAAGTGCTACACAGTGCACCAGAGATACAGACAAGCAATGTGCTGACATATGTATAAAGTGCTACACAGTGCACCAGAGATAAAGACAAGCAGTGTGCTGACATATGTATAGAGTACTACACACTGCACCAGAGATACAGACAAGTGATGTTCTGACATACGTATAAAGTGCTACACAGTGCACCAGAGATACAGACAAGCGGTGTGCTGAAATATGTATAAAGTGCTAAACAGTGCACCAGAGATACAGACAAGCAATGTGCTGACATATGTATAAAGTGCTACACACTGCATCAGAGATACAGACAAGCGGTGTGCTGACATATGTGTAAAGTGCTACACAGTGCACCAGAGATACAGACAAGCGTGTGCTGACATATGTATAAAGTGCTACACACTGCACCAGAGATACAGACAAGCGGTGTGCTGACATATGTATAAAGTGCTACACAGTGCACCAGAGATACAGACAAGCGGTGTGCTGACATATGTATAAAGTGCTAAACAGTGCACCAGAGATACAGACAAGCGATGTGCTGACATTTATGAAGTGCTACACAGTGCACCAGAGATACAGACAAGCGATGTGCTGACATATGTATAAATTGCTACACACTGCACCAGAGATACAGACAAGCAATGTGCTGACATATGTATAAAGTGCTACACACTGCACCAGAGATACAGACAAGCAATGTGCTGACATATGTATAAAGTGCTACACACTGCACCAGAGATACAGACAAGTGATGTGCTGACATATGTATAAAGTGCTACACAGTGCACCAGAGATACAGACAAGCGGTGTGCTGACATGTATAAAGTGCTACACAGTGCACCAGAGATACAGACAAGCGGTGTGCTGACATATGTATAAAGTGCTACACAGTGCACCAGAGATACAGACAAGCAATGTGCTGCCATATGTATAAAGTGCTACACAGTGCACCAGAGATACAGACAAGCGGTGTGCTGACATATGTATAAAGTGCTACACACTGCACCAGAGATACAGACAAGCAATGTGCTGACATATGTATAAAGTGCTACACAGTGCACCAGAGATACAGACAAGTGGTGTGCTGACTTGTATAAAGTGCTACACACTGCACCAGAGATACAGACAAGCGGTGTGCTGACATGTATAAAGTGCTACACACTGCACCAGAGATACAGACAAGCGGTGTGCTGACATATGTATAAAGTGCTACACACTGCACCAGAGATACAGACAAGTGGTGTGCTGACATGTATAAAGTGCTACACAGTGCACCAGAGATACAGACAAAGCGGTGTGCTGACATATGTATAAAGTGCTAAACAGTGCACCAGAGATATAGACAAGCGATGTGCTGACATATGTATAAAGTGCTACACAGTGCACCAGAGATACATACAAGCGGTGTGCTGACATATCATAGCCGCAGTAGCTGTCCTCCTAAAACGAGGCCACAGACAATGCGCTACTTGCACAATCTAGCTCTGAAAAACAGACAACAGGCAAATGCTTCAGATTTGCATCAAGACAAGTGCTTCAGATTTGGCTCAGGGATTATCGATAGAAATTGAAGTTTATGTGAAAGTTCAGACAGTGCTAAGGACATTGCATAATGTCAACTTCTATGGATAGCATCCAAGGAAAAAAAAACCTTGCTTGCTCTTCAGCACATAACTGCAAGATTAAACCTTGCTAAACAACATGAAAAGCCTGATGAATACTGGAAGCACATTGGTAAGATGGCCAAGACCAAGATACAATTTTTCGGCTCAGATGGGGTGCAGCATGCTTGGTGTGAACCTGGTCAGGATTATTACAGTGAATGCATAGTCCCAATAGTGAATCATGGAGGTTGGAGTGTGATGATATGGGGATGCATGACTGCAAAAGGTGTTGGGGAGATGACATTTATAGGTGGCACCATGAGTGCCTGCAATATACCAAATTACTGGCTGACAAGATGACTCCCAGTCTCCAGAAGTTTGGCAGAGGATGAATATTCCAGCATGATAAGGATCCAAAACACACTGCCAAAATCACAAAGGAGTTTCTAAAGGAGAAACAAGTAAAAATTATGACCTGGCCAAGTATGTCTCCTGACTTGAATCCAGTAGAACACCTATGGGGTATTTTAAAGAGAATGGTAGAGTAACACAACCCCTCCAGCAAAGAGCAGCTGAAAAAAATTATCTCTGAAGAAGGGCAAACCATCTCTCCTGGCAGTGGAGGGCCCTCTAGTTGACCTGTAACAAAAGGGATAGCTGACTGGAGTGTTCTAGGTGTTTGTTAAATTGTTGAAAGTTTGGGGGCGGGTGTCTTCGGCTTACCTTCATAGGTTCTTGTTGCAGTGGATTCAGCCTCTTTGTTCCTTTATTCAGACTTCAAGGGAGCTTTCTTTTCTTGGTGTCAAAGTTGTGGGGATCAAGACAATGGAGCATGCTAAGAGGAAGACTGTACCTCCCAAACGATACTGAGAAGTGGTGGACGTCCCTGCATCTAGGAGAGGACCTGCAAGAGAAAGCAGTGGATCATGCATTGAAAATGAGGTACCCCCTACCCCTAAACCCAAAACACCTGCTAATTCAGGTATAAAACACAGGCAGCCAGTAAGGAGAGGATTGGGCCTACAGGCTAGGGCAGTTAGTAATGTGGCCCAGTCAGAGGTTAAAGCCCCAGGGTCTCTAGGGGTCCCATCTACCTCATAATTGCTGATTGCTCCCATTAGCAGGCCCCAAGTACAAGGTATTAGCAGTACTCACGTAGGGCCATAGGCCCAAACAGAGGCGATGATGGCCACATGGCAGCAGCTGCAGGTTTTGCCCCCAACGGCCCTGGCGACCGTTCTTTCCCTAACTCAGTCCCTATTGACGGTCGTCTGCCTGAGTGGGTCTGCGGATGGGGGGCAGCTCGGCAGCCTTTCACAGGCTTCCACGCCTACTAGGCCTCTGTCGGCGTTAAGCTCCGTCCCTATGCATGACGCGTCACACACTACCTCCCCTTCTGAGTCATCCAGTGGGGAGGAGCCTGGTCGACGAAGAGTCAGGAGCAGCACTTAACCACGGGCTCCCCAGTAAGTTGGGGAGGCTCTGGGCGGAGGTGGGAGCTCCTGGGGGTGGGGGAGGATGCGAGAGGAGCCGGAATGTGAGGGGAAGAGCACCAGCAGCAAGGGTTAATTATGCTCCTGTGATAGAGGGCAATATGGAGCGCATGGATAATGTGGTGCATGACAATAGGGGTGTGAGTGATACAGGACATGGAAGTAGGCGACAGGAGTTGAATATCAGAAATTCAGTGGGCAATGTGATGAATGATAGTGTGAGGCAAGGCAATGCATTACTGACAGGGAACTATGACAGACCTATGATGACTGAGACCTATGAAAGAGCACAGGCTCATGTAACTGCATCAGGAAGGGCAATTTTGCTGCGGCAGCATGTCATGTTAGCGGTGTGAATGAGGAGATGATAAGGAGAGCGGTGGCAGCGGCCTTGAGAAAGAGTGGAAATGCGGGTTGTGGTTTGAGTAATGCGGGTGGCCCCCCAAGGGCCCCTTCTTTTGCCCAGAGTTCTCCCCAAAATGCTTTGTCTTCACAGAGTGCAGCAGGAAATTTTGTTGATAAGGAGAGGGCTTCAGCCAGCATGCAGGCAGCCGCAGAACCTCGTAGCGACAATTCCACACCTTCCACGTCGGGCATGCAACCTTCAAAGTCTGGAGCAGTACAGCCTTTGGCCCCTAGCGGTGAGTTCTTTTTGGGCGCTCCCACACACGCAGACATTGACACTACTTCTAGTGAGTCAGGTTCTGAAAGAGATGATAACCTTGGGTTAGTGGGAAAAGGTCAGAAATAAATGTTCAAAATGATAAAAAAAAATGGTGGCAGCAAGGTCAAAGCCAAGGCAGTGCCAGTTATAGGGAACTATCTGATTCCAGCCGAACAACTGGCATGTGGTAGTGTTTCCAAGGTAGGGAAGGCAGTGAGCAGAAAGGTGGCAGCACAAGGGGATACTTACCCCTGTCTGGGGTATGTGGGTGGTGGGTTTTAATGTTGGGGGGGTGTATTTTATTTTACATGCAAAAGAGCTGTTTACTTTGGGGCATGCCCCGCAAAAGGCCCTTTTAAGGGCTGGTAAGGTAATGGAGCTGTTAACTTTCATAATTTAGAATATTGTAGGGCATTTTTTTATTTTGGGGGGCTTTGTTATTTTATTAGGGGGCTTAGATTAGGTGTAATTAGCTTAAAAATCTTGTAATATTTTTTTATTTTTTGTAACTTAGTTTTTTTTATTTTTTGTACTTTAGTTAGTTTATTTAATTGTATTTAATTGTAGGAATTTGTAGATAATTAATTTATTTTATTTAATGATAGTGTAGTGTTAGGTTTAATTGTAACTTAGGTTAGGATTTATTTTACAGGTAAATTTGAATTTCTTTTAGCTAGGTAGTTATTAAATAGTTAATAACTATTTAATAACTATTCTACCTAGTTAAAATAAATACAAAGTTACCTGTAAAATAAATATAAATCCTAAAATAGCTACAATGCAATTATTAATTACATTGTAGCTATATTAGGGTTTATTTTACAGGTAAGTATTTAGTTTTAAATAGGATTAATTTAGTTAATAATAGTAATTTTATTTAGATGTATTAAAATAATATTTAAGTTAGGGGGGTGTTAGGGTTAGGGTTAGACTTAGGTTTAGGGGTTAATTAGTTTAATATAGATGGCGGCGGTATAGGGGGGCAGGATAGGGATTAATACATTTATTATAGGTGGTGACGGTGTAGGGGGGGCAGATTAGGGGTTAATAAGTTTAATATAGGTTGCGGCGGGGTCCGGGAGCAGCGGTTTAGGGGTTAAACAATTTATTTAGTTGCGGCGGGGTACGGGATCGGCAGGATAGGGGTTAATAAATTTATTATAGGTGGCGGCGGTATAGGGGGGGCAGGATAGGGGTTAATAGGTATTATGTAGGTGGCGGCAGGGCCCGGGAGCGGCGGTTTAAGGGTTAATAAGTTTATTAGAGTAGCAGTGGGCTCCGGGAGTGGCGGTTTAGGGGTTAACATGTTTATTATAGTTGTGGCGGGCTCCGGGAGCGGCGGTTTAGGGGTAATACATTTATTTAGTTGCGGCAGTGTAGGGGTGGACCGATTAGGGGTGTTTAGACTCGGGGTACATGTTAGGGTGTTAGGTGCAGACGTTTCCCATAGGAATCAATGGGATGTCGGGCAGCAGCGAACATGAGCTTTCGCTATGGTCAGACTCCCATTGATTCCTATGGGATCCGCCGCCTCCAGGGCGGCGGATTGAAAACCAGGTATGCTGGGCCGGAAAAGTGCCGAGCGTACCTGCTAGTCATTTGATAACTAGCAAAAGTAGTCAGATTGTGCCGAACTTGCGTTCGGAACATCTGGAGTGACGTAAGAATCAATCTGTGTCGGACTGAGTCCGGCGGATCGAAGCTTACGTCACAAAATTCTACTTTTGCCATGCAGCAGGGCTTGATAACTTAGGCGAATCAGTTTCACCACAAATACGCTGCGGAATTCCAGCGTATTTGAGGTTGATGACTTGATAACTAGGGGCCTATGTCATGTTTGGGATATTTCCTCTCCCTCAGTCTTCTACTCAAATCAGAGGCTTCTCTCTGGTAGTCAGAATGGTTGGAGCAATTACGTTTAAGCCTTATGAATTGGCCTTTAGCTATAGCAAACCTGATCTGCTCAGGGTGACAGCTATTACCGTGCAAAATAGTATTCTCCGATATGGGCTTGCGGTAAACACATGTTGTGATCCCTTTGTCAATCAAACCCTTTAATGACACATGATGGCAATCTAAACACCTTTAGGTGGTGTGCTATAGAAAAAGTAGCTCTGCCAAAACGAGGAGGTAACCTTGACCAGCTTTTAGCGAAGAGAGAAATATTTTGGATATTCAAAATGGAAACCAGGGTCCCTAAAGGATTAAATTCAAAATTTGACATGATCAATTATTGGGCGTAAAATGTGACATAATTCAGAAGCATTGAAGGGTAGATAGTTTTTATATTAGCCCTAGTATTACACCTATTGGGGCACGAGATCATTATATAAATTCAGATTTTGACTTAAATATGTGTAGCAGTATATTTATCCAACAATAGGAATGGTTTGCATATTGCTCCAGCCTGTGACATTCATTACACTATAGTATAATTTCTCATAGGTATAGATGCTAGGAGTGTCAACCATTATTTGTCTTGTGTAATAACATTTAGTTTATAAATTATAAAAAATATATATATTTTTGTATCTAAAATCCTGCACATTCATTTATGCATGTTGTAATTTCTCTCATTGCACATTCAGATTGAATTGAGACATTTCTTATGTCATTTGCTCATATTTGCATTTCCCCTATTTTATGTTAATGTGCAGTCAGGCAACAACAAGTTAATTGAGTGGCGCAAAAGTGTTTTAACTTATGTATTAATACAATTACCTTTTGAGCCAATGGGCTCTTTTCCTTTGCTCTAAAAATGGCAGAGGTGAACACAGCACGATAGGCTATGATTACGGCTTGTCAGCCGAAACGCGTAAGCCCAGTGCTGCGCTCACTCTGCATGCTGAAAGTCTTCCATCTGTTTTTTAAAGAAATCAATAAATCTTAAGTTTTATACTATTGGGATCATATATTTTGTCCTGTGAAGTTTGTTTGTTACATCCAGAAGATCCAGCACCGCCGCACAGCTGATTACTCCACACTCTGCTGAAGCACCTATCTGCAACTGCTTGCTGAGGAGTGACGTCAACAACCCGGAAGTGCCGGGCCACCTAAGGAACGCTCTGAGCTGCAGACGCAGAGGGAGGCGCAGGAGACCAGGGAGCTGATTGCTCTCGCCGATAGGATATCGGGGTCCCGATTTCTCTGGAGCCGCTGAGTTGGAGGTGGATGGTAAGAGTGCACAACTTGTGCTCATCCCTAATATATATATATATATATATATATATATATATATATATATATATATATTTTCCAATGAGTTGTGATTTGCCTATGTTAAACTGACGTTCGTGGAGAGCAGATTAGGCTGTTAAAATGACAGCAGAAAGGCATTAGTTTATTTATTTACAATGCAAATGTGTTTGTATGACTGACACCTCTCTACTTTGTTCTTGTATGACTATCATAGGTGATATCCACACTAGCTACAAGGAAGGGGCATGGCAGGAATGTGACATGGCCTTCCGTGGAAAGATGGTGGGCAACCCTCTCCTTTATTTTGGCTCACAGGACATGCACCTGTGGTCTAAGTTAGGGATTAAGTGTGCGCCTTCAGCCCCAGTGGGAGCACATCCTGGAACACCACACACCACAGCCCGTCCAAAATGGAAGGGGAGGGAGTGCTGGAAGTTTCAGGATAAGCAATGTGACAGGGGAACGAGTTGTTCCTTTCGGCACATATGCAGATATTGCAGTGGCCCACACCCCGGAGTTGAGTGCAGTAGAAAAAGAAATCCAGGGCCTGAAAAACCTAACACTAGAGGGGATCCTGTGGTCAAGGGCGCCAACAACTCTTAAACCATGATTGGTGAGTTACCCTGATAGGGAAGCGGCTGGGCTTCTTATATCAGGGTTAGAGAAGGGTTTTAAGATTCCGGTGTATACACTGGTGGTGGGGTCCTCAGTGCATCGGAACTTTATGTCGGTTAACGACTTTCCACAGGTGGTGAGAGAGAAATTAGGCAAATAATTAGCGATGGGAAGGGTGGCAGAGCCATTCTGGGAATGGGCATTCCCAGATTTGGTTGTCTTACCCTTAGGGTGCCAAAAAAGGACAATGGCAAATTTAGGTTAATTCGCCACTTGTCATACCCAAAAGGGGCATCAGTAAATAACGCCATTGACCCTATGCTAAGCTCAGTTCACTAACAGTCATTTGATAATGCACTTGCGCTGGTCAGGACAAAAGGAGTGGGAGCACTGATGGCAAAGCTGGACGTAGTATCAGCTTTAAGGTTGCTTCCATTGCATCCTTCATCCTTTAATTTGATGGACATGAAGTTTGAGGGCGCATATTACGTCGACAGATTGCCTACCCATGGGATGCTCATTGTCATGCGCTCTGTTTGAAAGTTTCAGTTCATTTCTACACTGGGTAGTGTAGAAACTGTTTGAGGGTGGGGCCGTGGCCCACTACCTTGACGATTTCTTACTGGTGGGTGGGGCTGATTCTAAAGAATGTGAGAGATTGATGGTCATTATGCAAGACATGATGGGCAGTTACGGGATGCCATTGGCAGAGGACAAGACCCAAGGTCCTTGCACATGCCTTTCTTGGGAATAGAGATAGACACAGTGGCAGCAGTCTACAGACTCCCACAGGACAAGGTCGACCGCCTATTGCAGGTGGTTCGTGCTGTGGTGGGAGCATATCCCTTAAGGAACTGCAATCATTGCTGGGTCTCTAAAATTTCGCTGTTAGGGCTATACCGATGGGGAGGGTCTTCAACCAGATATAAGAGGGACAGCTGAAAGGGCCTCGTCGGGCACGTAAACATTTGAAGGTGACACAAGAAGTGAGGGAGAACCTTCAAGTGTGGGAGGAATTTCTAATGAAATTCAACGGGATATGCTTATGGAGAGAGGACCCACTCTCGAATCAAACGTTGCACTTATTCACTGATGTAGCAGGGGGATTTGGGTACGGTGCATACCTTGAAAGGGAATGGAACGCCACTCCATGGCCACAGGACTGGATTACCTCTGGATTGACGAGGAATCTTGCACTACTGGAGTTCTTCCCAATTATTGTGTCCTTAGAACTGTGGGGTTTTAAGCTAGCTAATAAGGCAGTTAATTTTTTGGTCAGATAATATGAGCGTTGTGTACGCCATTAATTGCCTATCCGCATCCTCACCAGTGGTGGTCACATATTTGAGACACCTGGTGCTGCGTTGCCTGCAGCTTAACATTTTGTTCACTGCAGAGCACATGCCAGGGGTTCAAAATGTAATATCAGACGCTCTGTCTAGGTTTAAGTGGGATTTATTTAGACAGGCAGCCCCCAAGGCAGAAAGAACAGGCCTAAGATGCCCATCCTTTCTTTGGCAGATGGCGGAGGCTGGGAAACTATTATCCCCTTAGTTCGGGCATCTTTGGCTCCCAAGACCTGGAGAACATATGAGAATCATTAGAAGGGATGGGAGAGTTTTGCCAGGCAGCTAGGGTTCTTGATTCACCAGGCTACGCAGGTACAGGTGCTTGAATGGTTGGCATTCTTGCGCAAGGTAGGGGTGACTAGACTAGCGGCTCAGAGTAGGTTGTCTGCAGTTGCTTTCTTTAACAAGACATTTGGCTTAGCGGATTGTTCAGGTTCGTTCCTGGTTAGACAGGTTCTGAAGGGATGGGGACGGTTGGACCCACGCCAAAAGGACAATAGAGAGCCTATCACGCCTCTATATTTACGTGAGCTAGTGGAAAGGTTACAATCAATATCATCAGCATACGAGGTCTTGTTATTTCGGGCGGCATTCTCATTTGCATTTGCAGAGACGTTGAGGCTCAGCAAACTAGTGTCATCATCCAGAACCGGTGGTTCTGGTGGCATTAAAATGTATCACGTGAGGCCATCTGGGGAGGGGATCCTGCTGCTTGTACCAAGATCAAAGACTGATCAAGATGGGAAAGGGGCTTGGCTGCCCTTATGCAGGCATGAGATTCCAGAGTGCTGGCCTTCGTGCAATGAACAGTTGCTCATCCATGAGGATGGCTCATCATTGTCTGTCTTTTCAGTTCCGAGTGACTAATTACTAATTTGTATATGGCTTTGTTTTAATTTGTGCCTTGGCGCAATTGTTATCGTTATATTTCTTCTGTATAAGGCACTCCCATTTGTGGTATCCAACCAATGAACACAGCTAATACAGGTTTAAAAGGCCCTGTATCACACCTTTCTGGAGCTTGACAAAGGCCCTGACCGGGCTGAAACGCGTTGCTCCTCCCACTCCACGTTACCTGACGTAACACAACTTTCACAGACCGGCTTCTGTGTTTTCTGCAATTTGAGCGGAGTAACTTAGAGAAATCCGGTATTGCACCAAAGGCTCACCCGGCTCTGCTACAGCTTGCTAAAAGGGATCCATCGCCACTGCAGTAACCAAGACACGGTGTAAGTAAAAGTGAACACCTTAATTTTGGTTTTCTGCTTTTGTTTGATTTGGATCCGTTTGTCGTTCCAGCCTCACTCTGCTTCTCAAGGAATCAGCTGTGGATGTCGATTGCTTACTCTCATTCCGGATTTTCAACATTTGGATCGCTTATTAGCTCCAGGGTTGTTTTGTTGTCTCCATTTCTTGATGCTACACTGATATTTGCTACATTGTTTTAAGTTATTTGATTGCTACATTTTTATTATTGTTCTCTTGCTGATCAGCTTTTTTTATGTTTTTTTATTTTGTTTGATATTGTATTAATAAATTTTACATTGTATCTTTTAAATCTCATTGCTGAGGCCAAAGATTTTACACTTTATGCATCTTGACCTATGTCACGGTTTATCCAATCACTAGTTTTAGCCGCATTTTGTTGCAGCGCCAAGGTCTTTTGAAACATCTTGTTCCATCTGGGACACGATTTTCAAAATATACATTTTCTGTTTCTTGCTGTGGAGATAGGGGTCTCCATTTTTTCCCTTGGTTTATTAGTGTTTGTTTTTTTTCCTTAGCGCAGGGCAACATTTCTCCTTGTTTTTGTACTGTCTTTCAGTTCCGCAAGGTACTTAATAAAGCAGCGGCAGAGTTGGGGCTTCACCTGTCAAATATTGCCCCACATTCATTCAGAATCGGAGCAGTTACAAGTGCAGCTTCTAGTGGTTCCACTAGCGCGGAAATAAAGAAATTGGGTCGGTGGAAATCAGGGAGATATAAACTCTACATTCGACTCTTGCAGGGAGAATGAAAGATATTTTTTTTTAATTAAAATACAAAAATAAAAAATGGGAGGGGGTCTACATCTCTTAAGTTCAATGCGGGGGGAGCTGGGTTCGTCTCTCAATGTATGTGATACCTATATATAGGAGACTTTGACTCAGTTTGCTTAATCCAGGCAAGAATTCCCCACCAGTGCATGTATGGATAATAGGGCATTCCTTTGTCCATTGGGCAACCATCAGGGTTCTTCATTTACCAGACGGGCAGCAGCTAGGATTTCCTACATCCAGAGCTAGCATTCGATGGCTAGGCTGCAGGGGTTTGACTTGGAATTGAGTTACCAGCTCTTCTCCAGGATTCACACAGGAGGTGGGGACAACACATTATTGTTTTGCACCTGGGGGAAATGACCTGGGGTCAGTCCCAGCATTAGACTTAATAAGGAAGATGTCTATAGACCTTCGTTGGCTGTGTGCATGGCTGCAAAGTGTAAAAGTAGGGTGGTCCAACGTGGTTGCACGATTGTGTTGGAGGTACATAGTCACGCAGAGGGCAGCATACAATGTGAGGAAGAAGGTTAATAGGGAGGTTGGAAGAGCGGTCACGGCTTTAGGCGGCTTTGTCATAAGGCATGACTCTATAACGGCTGACAATAAGGCTCTTTATCGCCCTGATGGTGTACACCTGATGGATGTTGGGTTAGACATTTTCATTGCCGACATCAGGAAAGCACTGTTAACAGTTTTATAAAAAATACAAAAAATAAAAAAAAATCTTGTTTTACGTATTGAACAGTGATTTTATATGTAAAAAAATAAAATACAAAAATAAAATAAATAAACAAATATAACATAAAATATTTTTTTAGTGTTGTGGTTATTTATATAGAGCTAGTAAGTTAAAGTGGCGGCAAGAGTAGTTTGTCTTTCCTCTTGTGGCGGTCGGTCAGGGCCTTGAGAGCAGGCAGGGAGAGAGAAGAGTGACGCCCTAAGATGGGGCAGGCGACGCCCACTAGATGTCGACCTAGGGGTTACTCCCCCCTATGAATCATAGGCCAAAGACCTCACAAATGCCACACTGCAAACCCCGAAAGGGGCCCTGGCCATCTGGCAGTAGGGGTTAAGTTAGGATTAGATTCCACCACCAGTTAATGAACTTGTTACAAGTTTTAAGGTATTTATTAAAGAGTTGCCTAATATTGGCATATTAGCCGTGATTAAGGAGTTTATGTTAATAAACATGACCATTACTGGTCTTTCTCCCAAACATGGTGTTGTGTGTTTATTGATTAAGTTATGCTAGATAACATAAGGACGAAATAGGAGGTTTATCTCTTAAGGCAGTGGAGGACCCTCTAGTGGGCCTGTAACAAAATTAAAGGATAACTGACTTGAAGTCTGGAGTGTTCTAGGTGTTTGTTACATTGTTGCAAGTTTGGGGGCAGGTGTCTTCTGCTTACCGTTATAGGTTCTTGTTGCAGTGGATCCCGCCTCCTTATTCCTGTATCCAGACTTCAAGGGAGCTTTCCCCACCCGCCTGTCCCTGGAAGAAGAAGTGGCATCAATAAGGTGGTAACTGGTACGGTTTTGTAACCCTGGCTTGGGAAGGTTTAGGTGAGCTAGCCCTGTAAGCCCAGGCTTTAATGTAGCCTTCCACCTGTTTCTGGCGTGTTGCACGACTCGTCAGAGGAGGTTGCCTTACTAGGTTGGTAGTTTATACCCTAGATGGTGGTCGGTCAGGGCCGTGAGAGCCGGCAGGGAGAGAGAAGAGTGATGCCCTAAGATGGGGAGGCGACGCCCACTAGATGCTGACCGAAGACCAAATTACAACTCTCTCTCTCTGCCATTGAGCGTGAGCAATCCGTGCCACGCTACAGACACCAAAAGAGCCCCTGGACGTCTGGCAGTAGGCGTTTAGTTAGGATTAGATGCCGCCACCAGTTAACGAACTTGTTAAAAGTTTTAAGGTATTTATTAAAGAGTTGCCTAATATTGGCATATTAGCCGTGATTAAGGAGTTTATGTTAATAAACATGCTTGTGACCAGTCTTTCTCCCAAACAAACTAGGAGGCTTATCTCTTAAGAAATTTGTACAACACTGGTTTCCTCCATGCCAAGGAGGATTGAGTCTGTCATGAAAAATAAAGGTGGACATGCAAAGTATTGAAAAAAATAAAATATTCGAATCTCAGTAATGAAAGGTGCACTGACTTTTGTTGCATTGATTTCCTGCTTTTTTATTTGTTATATAGTAAATCTAAACCGTTCGTTTTTAAATTTACATAATACTGTAAAATGTAGACGTAATGCAGTTACTGTTAGGTTAAACAATTTTGAATCATTTGACATTTAAGTGACATTGCACTGGGGTGTACTCACTTCTGTTGTATACTGTGTATATACTGTATATATATATATATATATATATATATGCGTGTATATTCATGTGTATGTTTGTGGTTATATGTGTATATATGTTGGAAAAATGTTGCCGATAAACTTGCTTGACACAGGGTTGCCCCAAACCTTCAACTTTTAAAAAGAGCAATATATCTGTGAAGCTCAATAAAGCAAATCGCAATAAAACAAGGTATGACTGTATATGTATGTGTATTTATGTATATATTGAGTTAAACTCTCCATAGACAATCATTGGTACATTGGATCTTATTATTATCGGTTATTTGTAGAGCACCAACAGATTCTGCAGCGCTATAAACAAAGGCAGAGTACAACAAAACAATTATAGGGATCAAATGGGTAGAGGGCCCTGCCAAGAGTCGCACTGTTGTGATCAGCTCTTAAGAAGGTAATCTACAAACAGTTGGACTCTTTGGCATACATGCTAAGGGGGTTCAGGGGATAGTAATGGAGGAATGGAACTGGTATAAAGAAAGGTTAGTGTAGGTTGTATGCGTCCCTGAACAGTAGAGTCTTTAGGGAGCGCTTGAAGCTTTCAAAACTAGGGGAGAGTCTTGTGGAGCGAGGCAGAGAGTTCCACAAGATGGGAGCCAGTCTGGAGAAGTCCTGTAAATGGGAGTGTGATGAGGTAACAAGAGAGGAGGAGAGGAGGAGGTCATGAGCAGAGTGAAGGGGACGGGAGGGAGACTATCTGGAGACAAGGTCTGAGATATAGGGGGGGGAGCAGAGCATTTGAGAGCTTTGTATGTCAGAGTGAGATTTTTGTGTTTAATTCTAGAGGCAAGAGGAAACCAGTGAAGGAATTGGCAGAGAGGTGCAGCAGATGAAGAGCAACGTGTAAGGAAGATGAACCTGGCAGAGGCATTCATTTTGGATTGTAAAGGAGCTAGGCGCAGCTGGGGAAGAGTTCAGTGACATTAAACATGGCACTGTCATAGGATGCTACCTTTGCCTAAAGTTTGTGATATTTCTGCCCTACTAGATCTGCCCCAGTCAACGGTGCTATTTTTGTGAAGTGAATGCGGCTAGGAGCAAAAACAACCCAGCTGCAAAGGAGAGGGACATTCCGTCTCACAGAGGGCTAGATTACAAGTGGAGTGTTAAAGTGGATGTAAATTTTGATGCTTAAGTGCCCGCCACACACAAAAAGATGAAGTTAGACTATCGCAAAACCAATGGAGTGCAAAAAGTGGGAAAGAAATCTAACACCCTTACTCACGCACTAACCCAATAGCATTTTCTTAAGTGCGATAACCTGACAAAATATGAATATCTCACATTCCAATGAACTTCACATAGCATAATATGTTCTATTTATTCATAAATTTCATAAATACACATTTCTGTATATATCTGCTTTTTTTGGTAAATTATTATTTTATATATATATATATATATATATATATATATATATACACACAGTATATATATGTATCTATATATATATATATATATATATATATATATATATATACACAACACAACACACAGAAAACCTGGCACTCGCCAGCAGATACTCAGTAATGTTTAAAAGCAAAACTGAGGGTGGGGGGGACTTCCGGGCAGCGACCATGATAGGTAGCATCTTTGGGTGCAGGAGAATATTTTACACTTAATCCACCAAATATCATCTGCTATCTGAGAAATCCAGTACCTATTCTGATGGAAATAGCTTTGTGACCCTTTGGGAATACATAATAATACTTTCTTTTTGCAATCAAGCTTCAGAGATCCGGAATATTTGAGGAATTTAATGAAGATGGGGAAGGCCTCAATATAACACCCCTCGGCGGTAACACTCCTGGACCCTCTGAACAAGCAGTGCTATTTGGCCTGTCATTACATTACCCCCACACTGTTTCACTATTCCATCCATTATCATAAGCACCTACTACCAGGATCTACTATGGAGCTGGATTATGTTCTGACCGAGCTATGTAAGCTACTCGACGAGTATCAAACAACATTTACTCATACCCTCAAGACAGCTCTCAGTACTCTTACTCCTAACATCTATATCAACGATTCCTGTGCTGCCTTGCAGCTCAATAGCACTAGATGTGATGGTGCTTTGGGGCCCCGGCACCTGCTGCTTCATGCTGAGTCTGTCGATCATAACTGATACCCAAGGAAACATAAGAGAGCAGTTAATGATAACGTCGACAAAAATACACAGGCCCTATAAGCTTGAGAAGGAAATGGGGGAAACCCCGAAACTTGGCCTCACTGCGGAGCTTGATCATTTTCAAACCGGAACTCTGCCAAATATACCTAAGAATCACATGCTAAATGTTTTCTCTCAACGGGCTTCAGGAATACTCACCCGCAAATCACTCTGGCTCAATGCTCCTGGACTAGACATCCGGCCCAGTGTCTGCAGAGGGCGGCACGGTGGTCTCACAATCAGCATGGCGATTCAGGTCCTAGCAGACAATGATCACCGCATTTTCCCACCAGTATTCCGGCAGGGAGTAGGATAAACAAGACACTTTCTGCTCCTACAGCAGCCCAAAGAAGGTCCCTCTGAATAATCATAATTGGATCATTTGGGAATGAGACTGCTTCACATAACCAACATATCCCTCCTCTACCAGATGTAACATACAGGTTTATTACTTATACATTGCATAATATTGATTTCAGTATTATGTGGGGACACTGTCACATTAAAACGTTTGTATTAATATGCTGACAATAGTGACTCTGATATACAGTATATATCATATAGTGCTGCATAATGTTCTCTACTTTTATTCCCCTGTTAAGGTTTATGTTTAGCTTTTACTTGGTGAGGCACCTAATGACCCCCAGTTTAACTCACATTTTAACCCCTATCCATATCAATAAAATCGAGAGATTATCACACAGTGTGTTACTAAACTGATCATAAATTTAATTGGAATAGGCAGGCTTCATTTAGACCATAGGTTTAAGCTATGCGTACACTCCCAAGAGGTGGAGGCGGCTCAGTTTTAATTTATATATTATTCAATTCCGGTCTCTCAAATGATAACCTTTGGGTCTGATCAAAAAGCCAGTACACTAGATTTCCTCTGGGTTACCTTATACAAAGATGGGCAAATGTATTTACATTGCTCCACTACACAGTGTACTAATTCTAGGAGTGGGCTGAGAATTTTGCAACCGGATTAGTGGAGAATTTCTACCAGTTTGAAAATACACCTATATTAGTAACCCTATCAGTGTTACTAACCGTTCCCAATGTTTATGAGGTTGCTAAATATAAGCTTATAGACTTATTCAAAATATAAATATTTACCACTGCTCTATTTTCTTAGTATTGTGCATTTAGGGGAATTTTCTATGAGGATTGTTGTCTGACTATCCAAACCTCCCATTGTCACGTTTATTTAAGATTGTACATTTATTATGTTACTTGTAGGCATGTCAAAGTTTTTATTTCCCTAAAGAATGTGTATTCTACATTGAGCCCTAAATTAGGGATGTCTGCTACCCTGATATAAATTAGTCCTTGCAAACACGTTGTATATTTTAGATGCAATATCACTAACTTGGCTTTAGGACCTTTCTCTTCTTTTGTATAATTAGATTGACTTTATTAAGAGATCACTTCTATACTTTAAAAAGTGAAGCCTGCAACTGATACCAGGGGAGACCTCCTAGGATATTTATACTTATATACCACATTAAGTTGATTCTTCTATAACGTGTGTCACTTTACAGTACATGTTTAAATTTGAGTTCCATCCTATTACTAGGAATTCTATATACTGTATGTGATATCAGAGTAGCTACGTAGTAGGTTGAACATTGAACAACGATATTATACTATGAGGAAGTGTAGAGGAGTGACCCTCCTTTCTCCCTATAGATTCTGTAGTGGTACTGCTCGAGGCTGGAGCGGCGCAGCTTTATTATGAATACAACTTGAGGGTTGTTCTTTGTATATCCTTATATGAGACTATATGTTAGCAACCTCTATAATTTGTCTAACATCTTAATGTTTTAATTTTAAGAAGTGCTGATTTAGTGTACTCTGGTTCTCTCTGCTTAAGGTCCATACAGCTCAGGCCAGTAGCATGTATCTGATATTACTAATTTGTTATGTACACTATAACTGCACAAAAATGAATCTTAGTACAGTTTACTTGACAGTGGTAAGACCCCTTTGGCATTTTCTATGTGATTTTTTTATTCTAACACATAAAGCTCTGTAGGTTTGATTTCTGGGTTGCTTCTCCACATCATATAGCTATATGTTTAATTCGGAGGCTGCCTATGCCTAGTAACTACTCCAAGAAGCTGTCCGGTAGATTGCCCCCACTAATTGTGTTTGGGTACTTTTTTACTTTATATGGCGCGGTTTATCTTGTAATAACCACATTTAATACAATAACTGACAATTATTCTACTAAATTCAAAGAGATGTACTCTTATATTTGGTGATTACCCAAAATTTAGCTATACCTACTTATACATATAACTTCCAATAGTATAATAATCAGTTTACTTAGAATTTGTTATTATTTGGAAGTTGGATATATCCACCTTATAAATGTTTTGTGGTTTCCCAAAATTTAGTTACATCTATCAAAACATATAAATCCTAATAGTATATTACTCGGTTTACTTACACTTTGTGACCATTTAGAAATTGATTTTACCTATCTTTAAATATTTTTATACCTTACCAATAGTGTTCAAGTATATCATTTTATTATTAAGTATACTATAATACAAATAAAATTAGGTCCTCATAAATAGCTAAATATAACCTCCTAAATAACAGACCTATTGCTGCTACCCTAAATACTTGATAGATTTAGGAAACCCAAAAGTGGTTTCATAAATTGAGGGAGAGTTAAACATTTGCTGGCATACTATTTAAATACAGCTCCTCTCAAAATTACATATTCTCCTTTAAGATATTGGAAATTGTTACTTTATGTATATAACTATATTGAGTACTGTGGAAACTTTTCAATGTTGGTATTTTTTGTTGTATGTATCACAGTACAATGTGATCTATGTTTTTCATGTGGTCTGTATGCTTCATGTTGTACCTCAATAAAAAAAAATGTAATAAAAAAAAAGCAAAACTGGGGGAAGTCAGTTACATTTGGCGCCAAAGAATCAAGCCCAGGACCACATCAAGATTTTCCCCTTCCTGGGACCCTAAACCAGCACCCACAAAATACATACTTTCAAACAAACCAACTGGGAACCCCCCAGGGTGACACAGGCTTTTGTAATCTCCCCTATGTAAATACAAAACACAGGAATGGACCACACTCACAGACTGGACTGGGTACACATCCTAAGCCCCGGTCAACTCCACAGCCCTGAACACTGACTGGCAGCTGCACAGTTACCAGCAACCCAGGCAGTCTGTGAGTGCGGTCCATTCCGGTGTATTTCAAATTGGCTTTGCGGACCATCTGGCAATTCAGGGAGTGGTAACGTTTCCTGTTTATATAGAGCAATGCCTCCTAATGTGGGGCCACAATACGCATATAGGTGCTGTCAATTGCCCCCATGACATTGGGTATGCCCCCCAGGCGATAGAAGCCTTGTTTTAGTGTGTTCCACTCCTGGAGGGTATGGGGGAAATTAATGTAGTTCTTTGTCTGGTTGTCCATAGCACTCAACACCTCTCCCAGGACCCTGGAGAAGGTGGATTGTGCTATCCTAGACACATTGCCCTCTGTTGACTGGAATGAGTCAGATGCCAGAAAGTGTACAACACACAACAGCTTCTGCATAACAGTCAGAGCTTGGTTCCTATACACTTGTGGGTCAATATCATCCTTTAAGACCTCATACAGGGCAATGAGGCTTGCAGACGTCAAGCAATACCTGTCCCTGACCTCCTCCATGGTCATTCCAAACAGGGTGACCGTAACCCTGTGAATCCTGGGTGCCCTTGCTCTCCCCCTCTGCTGATACCGTTGTCTGAGTGGTCCTGCAGGCCTCTGGTTGTGCAGGACCAGCATGCCATGACCAGCAGCAGCTGGAGCAGCAGGGTGAGCACCTGGGGCTGGTGGTCCATCTGGAACCCCTTTTGCCTCACAACGGTGCCTCTCCAAACGCTCCCTCTCATGTCTCAGAAACTGCAAGGGAAACAAGGTGGGTATTCAGGTTGTGCATTTTCTGTCATGTGTTTTAAGGCTGCAGGTAAGAGGCTGTGCTCTTTGTGATTGGTTTAACACACTTGCAGAGAGTGGATACTGGTTTGATTAATTAAAGGCCAGGAAAGGTTTAACTGTTTGATATGTGGGGCTGAAATGTATGTGAGTGCGCATGCATTAGGTGTTTGTTAAACCTTCCAGGGACTTACGCTGTTTTTTTTACTGTGCACAAGGGTTGCTGCATCTGCCTTTGTGTGGCAAGATGAAATTGGAGTAAAATATATCCATTCTACGCGAGTAAGTCCATGCGCTATCTTTGTGATACCGACTGGCGACGCCAGTTCTATGTTAGTCTATGGGAATAAACAATTTGCACGCCGTGAAAAATGTATGCCTGTAACTTGTCTGCTGCGCTGGGTTTGTGATCACGCAATTTGAGAAAAAAATGGCGAAGCTGTTTTTTGCACACATTGCCAGGTTTTTTTTTAGGCTTTTTAGATACACAAGGCGATCCTCAATATCCCCACAGATGTTGGAGCTTAATTTTAAGGTTCTAGTTCGCTGGTATCTTACTCCTTTATGACTTTACCCTTGTGCCTCTGGGGGATGTTGGATAGGTTGTGAAGAGTTTGGGAGCCTAATGTACATGTGGTGGCATTGTAGATGTATTTGATTACTTTAACAAGAGGTCGAAACTCTTTTTCCAGTCAATCCTCATAAGAGTCTTCACGTTACCACCCCCCACCCCTGCATAGCTTTAATGAATAACTTATCTAGGTTTCCCTGTGAACTAAAACTTCACCTACTACAAACTGGTCTCAATGGTGCCAAATCATTGATAGCTTGTTACTGGAAATCATCCGCTATGCCTACCAAACCCTTGTAGATAGACAGAGTTAAAGATCTGCTATCTGGAGTATGGCTACTTCAAACATAGAAAAATAGAATCTTTTCTAGAGGTAAAGTTTTACTGGGAAACATCCTTACATAGGCGCACTAGAATTCAGATTATTATAACCTTGGTGACTAAATAATCTTGATTTTATTAAAGACAGGAGGCAAGTATTTTGCATTATTCTTTACTGACACCAAAAATAACAGCAAAGAAAGTGAAAGGCAGAAAAAAATAATCACACAGCAACAGTGTATAACCAATCAGGACACAGCATCACAATAAAGAGTCCTGAACAAACTAAGTCCTTCCTCTTTTCTTTGGTGGATAACAAGAAGACTGTAACAGAACGAACATCAATAACATCCTGGGAAGAAAAAACTTCGGAACCTTGAAGATCCTATTCAAGCCTTAAGAGAAATCAGGAAAATCCCATCCACCGAATTAAACTGTAAAAGAAGATAAAGTGACAATAATAGTTGTTCTCTAAACACAGATCGAAAAAAATAAAATATAAACAATAAACATAACAGTTCAATATCCTTATCAGAAACCTTTTTTTTAAAAAAAAAAACCTGTACTGGGAGAGGAAGGGAGGGAAAATACTCGCCTCCTGTCTTTAATAAAATCAAGATTATTTAGTCACCAAGGTTATAATAATCTGAATTTTATGTCAAGACAGGAGGCTTCATATTTTGCAATTTTTACGCAATAACAGTAATGACTCGGAAGCGTGAAGAATGGGTTTAAAATAGAAACGAGAAAAAGTAGTTGCAGAAGACCAATCCGCAGCTTTAAGGATGTCCTGAAGGTTACTGCCCGATAAAAAAGCTCTGGATGCGGCCGCACCCCGAACAGAATGAGCTCCAAATGAAAGGTCAATGCCTGCGGAGGACATGAGCCAACGGACCCATCTGGCCAAAGTGGGAGAAGAGACAGGGCGAAAGGGTGGAACAAAAGAAATTAGTAATTGACCCCCGGGAGAAGGACGTAAGGACGTCGTCCTAGAAAGATAAGATTTCAAGCAGAGAGCCACACAGAGTTGAGGGTCGTCAGGGAAATACGGGTAAAAGATGGAAGATGACATGGATTTTGTGCGTTTAGAGATGGAGAAGGAAACGCCCTCAGGGGAAAAGGAAATGCCCTCGACGTCCAGCGCACGGATGTCTGAAATCCTGCGGAAGGAAACCAGGCAGAGCAACATCGCCAATTTGGCCGACAATTGCTTAAGAGAAAGTTCTACATTGGGAGGCCAATTCCTAATAAAGGATAGCATGATGGAGACATCCCAAAGGTGAGAGTATCGAGCAGAAGGGGGAACTTTCAACCGAATAGCCTTTAAAATCCTGCAAACCAAGGGGTGTCTACCAACCGGGTTTCCATCGACTGGAAAGTGGCCTGCTGAGATTGCAGAGCGGACGACATTAATGGAGCGATAAGCTTTCCCTTGGGAGAAAAGCTCTGAAAGAAAATTTACAATAAGAACTACAGGGGCTGAAAAGGGATCAACCTGCCTATGAGAACACCAACAAGCCCATGACGTCCAGGCTGAAGAGTAACATTTCCTGGTGCCAGGGGCCCAAGATTCTCGAAGGAGAAGCTGAGCGTCTCTTGAAAGGCCTTCGGCAGACCAGGATCCCCTGAAATCTGCCAGGCTAGCAGGGGAAGGCGATTCTGGAGAACCAGGGGATGAGGTTCCCCTAGTGGGTCTGAAAGAATGTCGCACCGATTGGGCAGAAGGAGAGGAGGGGAGACAGCCATCTCCAGAAGAAGAGGGAACCAAGGTTGCATTGGCCAGAAGGGGGTAACTATTGTCAGGGAGCATTTGAGTCTCCTGGCCGTCCAAAGGGTTCTCGTGAGGAGCGAGAAGGGGGGGAAGGCATAAGCTCTGAATTGGGGCCATTTCTGTAGAAAAGCATCCGAAGCCTCGCTCCCCGGATCTGGAAGCCAGCTGAAATAACGAGGCAACTGATGATTGATCCTGGAGGCAAAAAGGTCCACAGAAAAGGGACCGAAAATATTCTGAATTCGCAGAAAAGCGGGGCGAAGAAGTCGCCAATCGCTGGAGTCTCTCCAAAAACGAGAAAACCAGTCTGCAACAATATTGGAAACTCCAGGAATATATTGAGCCCGGAGGGAAATGTTGCGGGAGGCACAGAATCTGAACAATTCTGAGGTAAGATCTGATAGCATCTTGGACTTCGTACCTCCTAAGCGATTGATGTATTGGACCGCAGATATGTTGTCCATACGAAGGAGGATGCAACAATTCGTAAATTGTTTGGAGAACGAGCGGATGGCAAAAGAGCCTGCAAAGAGCTCTAGACAATTGATGTGAAGCGACTGTTCCGGAGGGGACCAAGACCCCCCCGTCGCAGAGGTCTCGAAAGACGCCCCCCAACCAAGAAGACTGGCATCTGAGGAAAGCACAAAGTCTGGCGAGGATCCGAAGATACCCTTGCCATTTCAGGATTCCATGTGACGGAGCCACCAGGACATCTCTGCATGGACCTCCTCGTTCAAACAAAGCATCTGATTATATGAACGGCATTCTCTGAAAGATTGAATCTTCAGCCTCTGCATTGCTCGGTAATGCAGAGGGGCAGAAAAAATTGCCTGAATGGAGGAGGCGAGGAGTCCGATAATTCTGGAAAGTTGACGAATAGATATCATGGGGGACGCTAATACCTCTTGAATTTCTAATTTGATCTTGTCGATCTTCTCTTGGGGAAGAAGGAGTAGACCTGAGGTGGAGTCTATGAGAAAACCTAGAAACTCTACCTTCTGAGAGGGAATTAGAGCCGACTTCTCCGAGTTGATCACAAATCCCAGCCCTTGAAGAAGGGAGGAGGTTGTGTGTAAGTGACAAAGGAGGGAAGCTTGATCTTCTGCCATAAGGCGAATGCCTTTGCCTCTGAGGATTGCCACGACTGGTTTTAGAAGCTTGGTGAAACACCAAGGAGCTGAACTGAGGCCGAAAAGGTAGGCAAGTAAACTGCCATATCCTTCCGTCCCAGAGAAATCTGAGGAATTTCCGATGATCTGGGAATACAGGTACCATAAGGTAGGCATCTGTCAAGTCTAGGCGGACGAACCAGTCCCCGAGGCGGAGAAGGTCCCTGAGCATGTGGATACCCTCCATCTTGAAATGGCGGTATACCACGAAGAAATTTAAGTCCCGAAGATTGATGACCGGACGAAAACCACCTGTCTTTTTCTTTACTAGAAAAAGGTTGCTTAGAAACCCGTCTTGTGGGTTGAAAACTTCCTCTATTGCGCCTTTCAGATGGAGAGATAGCACTTCTGAACCAATAAGGTCTGAATTTGATTTTTGAGAGGTTCAGGGGTTTTGGGGGGCCACTCTGGAAGGGGGGGCATATGAATTTGATCTTGAAGCCTCTCACTGTTTGAGCAATCCAAGGATCCTGAGAAATTAAATCCCATGAATGGGAAAAAAGGGACAGTCTGTCTGCAAAGGGAGATATGGGGAAAGAAGTCAGGTGTAAAGGAGGAGTACTCACTCTGGGCATTGGAAGGGCCTGGAGGTAAGGTGGGCCTAGGAAGGGCTGGTCTGGTCCTGACAGCTCGAGATCTTGGTGGGAAGAGAGCTCTCTGAGGGTAGGCGGGGTACTGTTGGAAAGCGACATCTTGGCGTTTCTGGACCATGAATTGTTGACGGCCGGGAGACGACCCCTGAATCTGCCGGCCCTGCCAAAAACCCGATTGGAAGAGTTGAAGACTCTCCTAAGGGAGGCTTGAATCTTGTCGATAAAGGTAAAGGTGGAACATAATGCCTCATGATATCTAAGAAAGGTTCTCCAAAGAGAAGGCCCTTGGCAGAAGAGCCTGCTTCCTCGACAGCGAGAACAGCCAATCTGGGGTTAATTTGCAACAATGCCGACCTTCTGCGTTCAGTAGAAATGGCTACGTTGGCGTTGCCAAGGAAGCAAAAGGCTCGAAAGGCACATTCTCGAATGGCGAAAGGATCTAAAGGAGAGCCGGACAGAAGGGCTTCATCCGAAAGATGTAAAATCTGGGCCAAAGGACCCGAAGTGTCCAGAAGTTTATCCTGAACCCCTCTGAGAGCCTTGTCTAAGCCCTTTCTAGGGTCTCTACCTTTTCTAGATAGGAAGGTAGCGATTTTAGCGTCAAATTCAGGAGTTACAGATTCCCTACAATGGAGGGAGGGTCTACGACATTCTGCACATAGTATATTACGATCTTCACGATCGAGAGGCTTTCTGAGGGATCTCTGCAAAAAGCGAGAGAGGTGAGGCGCTAATGCCCAGTCTGATGACCTGGGATGTTTAATGTGTTTGGGGCTGAAAATGGGGTTCCCAGCCGGGTCAACCAATTCGTCCTCAAATTCAATATTTCTTCTCTGGGAAGGGCGAGAACGAGGAGCCTCTGCCTGAGGAGTCGGAAATGGATCCAGTTCTAGGTCAGACTGAGGTTCCTCCTCCCAATCCAGCCCAGGAAAAGACTCCATGTAGTCTTCCATGTCAAAATTTTCAGAGTCAGAGCTCTGAATCCCCCTTTGTGTACCCAAGGGGGAAAGGGTTAGTTTACCCCGTTTAACCTCTGGGGAGGAGGTTCTGGCACCCCTATGTGAAACGCCCGGGGGAGGGGCTTTATGTCTCGGAGCTTTGCCTTTATGTGAAGCAGAGCGAGAATGGGTCTTCCAATGGCGCTTGCGCAATATTGGAGATTCTGAATCAGAGGAAGAGGACTCCTCAACATGAAGGGGTATAGGTTGTTCTAAAACCTTTTTTTTTTTTCAGAAGGGGGAGTATTATGTTTTAGCGCCGAAGCTATGGCCAAATTAATATAGGCTAAAAGTTCCTCTTTTGATTGAGAGGAAGAAGGGGCGGGGTCAATGACAGGGTCGGCAGACTCCATTACTTTAATCGTTGCGCTGAGTTAAGATCTAAATAAAAAGTAAAACAGTAAAATTGACATAAAAATCATAATATTAATAGGAAAAAATAAAATTTAAATTATGTTGAATAGGCAGGATTTGAACCCTGAACCTCAAACTGACAGCTTACAGTGTTAGTCCCCAAGGCTAAACAGAAAGTTTAATTAAAGGCGACTTTTAAAGAAATAAATATATATATATATTTTTTTATTATTATTTTTTTATATATATAAAATAAAGAGTGTTACAAACAGAATAAAATTTTTCCTGAAGCTTGTTTACATATAGGTGGAGGTTGGATTCAAACTCACAACCTCATGAATGAGAGGCAGAGAGGCTAATCAATAAGCCATAAGAGCTGCAGAAATAGGGAAAAACCTTAGAGCCTCTTAAGCAATAAAAATGGCGGGAAAAACGGCCAAACAGCTCTGCTTAATTTGTTTGCATGTTAACAAATACAAAGGGGCATATGTACATGAGAAAGAAAAATTGACAAAATTAATACTTAAATAGTATTTTATTTGTGAATAATTAGGTTCTTGCAGGTTACAAGGAATGCACTAACCACTATAACATTGAAATACAACTAACTCCACAAAAAGAAATTTAGACTGCCACCCTCGCGAGCCGAGACCGACACAGGCCGCGGCTCACGCACCCGACCAGATCAGCCTGATAACCCCCGGTCAGATGTGTGTCCGCGAGATCCTGTAGCGGCACCAGCCAATTTAGAGGGTGTGGACAACGAGGTGGGAGGCAAAAAACGGAGCAGCCCGTCAACAAGGCGGCTGCTCCGAAATAGCGCAAAACAGATCCCTAATTGTCAGGCGAACTGAGCCTGACAGCTAGTAATCAAAATCCCCAGCTTGAAGGTAAGAAACGGAGCAGCCACTGAAGTGCTGATCCGTAGAGGGAAGATAATCAAATATAGACAACAAAAATACAATACTTAGAAAATAACATACAAGCTATTTAGCTATAACAAAGTTAATGAAATGAAAAAGCCTGTATTAAAACAAACACTAAAAGCAATTTAGAGGGACGATTAAAACAAACGCTAAAAGCTTTGCTAATTATAAAATAGAAAACTAATAGCAAACACGGTTAAATAAAACATTCTAAATATGTTTAAATTAAAAGGAAAGCAAAATACGTGACCTGCTGTTCTTGGTGCAGCAAAGAAAAGAGGAAGGACTTAGTTTGTTCAGGACTCTTTATTGTGATGCTGTGTCCTGATTGGTTATACACTGTTGCTGTGTGATTATTTTTTTCTGCCTTTCACTTTCTTTGCTGTTATTTTTGGTGTCAGTAAAGAATAATGCAAAATATGAAGCCTCCTGTCTTGACATAAAATTTAACCTCTTTACTGGCACCAATGCATTATAAAACTATTTAAAACAAATACTATAAGAAGAATGACGGTACATCTAAAAAAATGCACCTAGAGAAAATATAAGGAATAAAGCACTCTTTTCCGTTAAATATTGCCAGTTTTTATTGCTCTCTTATTATAGAGCTATATTGCACACCCAATATATCGGAGTACTAACGACTTGTTAGGCTTATTTGAACAGCAACAAGTGTAATAAAAAACTGATTTAAAACACACTGTATCAGTATAAAGTCACGTGACTGAGACACTGTAGCACTGCATGAATAAACATCATACAACATATTAAATGAGCATAGCCTGCATAAAAGTGCTATTGCATTTAACCAGCATAAAGTTCTGAACAGATAAACACCATAGAGCGCTCACACTACACCCAGCTGCATTCGGAACCCAAGATAAACACAAGGGCTTATTCTGAGCAGGTAAGTATTAGGGATCTAAGTGTAGCGATATTGTGTTAAATGTTGCCTTATATGCACAAAATTTCATTAAATACGGCATGCCACTCAATCAGCAACAGTTATTGAAAACATTGCGTAATATAAAGCGTTGTTAAAGTATAGGCTGGGAAATAGCAGTTCCAACACAAGGACAGAAAGTGTTCTCTGGCATCCAGGTCAATTGTGTACAACCCTCCACTTTGCGGATATGCCAAACAAAAGTACCAAAGTTAATATATCACTTATCTGTACACCAAGGTAACTGTAATCCAATCCTGCGATCCTGTAATCAACAAATCCAGTTGCAAAGTAATCCTTGAGAAATATTGCATCCGTATATGCCGATATAGGCCCAAAGCAATGCCAGCTCATGTACTGTGTGAGCCAAAGTGTTTCTCAGCATGCAGGTACGTCACGTGACAAGAGAATCCAATGCCGACAATCGTTTCACCCCTAACGTCCAGTGCAAGATGGGGCTTCCTCAGGGCTAATTTAGATCCAAGCTCATTTGGAAACCTCTCTTGATAAGACCTTACTTCTGCCTTCCATTCTACTCCCTTTTTATACTTGCTTCTCATTCTCCCTACCATTACTTTCTTCTCTCCATCTATCTACTCTCCTTTTTTTCTCAATCAACCACTACTTGGGTAAATTTAACTTGACAGTGCTCTTCTGTAATAACCTTAGCTCTACCTACATTTCTAGTTGATAGAATGTTACGTTCCGATATATATTCTTGTCTCACATTCATGTGAAGCTAATGTTAAATATTGCCTTGAATTTCCGAATCAAAGGCATTTCCAGCCTTCAAGAGTTACAGAGCTGCTATCTTTGGAGGAGTATGGCTACTTCAAACATAGAAAAATAACATCTTTCCTAGAGGTAAAGTTTTACTGGGAAAAATCCTTACATAGACACATTAGCATTTAACCTCTTTACTGACACCAGTGCCTTATAAACTAATTTAGATCCATACTCATATGGAAACTTCTCTAGATGAGAAGAGACTCTTTGATGGGCAGGACTCCCACCCCCCTCTTACTTCTGCCTTCCATTCTACTCCCTTTTTATACTTCCCATTCTCCTTATCATTACTTTCTTCTCTCCATCCATCTTCTCTCCTTTTTTCTCAATCACCAACCACTTGAGTAAATTTAACTTGACAGTGCTCTTTTGTAATAACCTTACCTCTAACTACATTTCTAGTTGATAGAATGTAACGTTACGGAATGTAGTCTTGTCTTACATTCATATCAAGCTAATATTAAATATTGCCTTGAATTTATGAATCAAAGGCATTTCCAGCCTTCAAGACCTATCCCACAGTAACCGTTGCAGATTGACCTTGCCAAATTTCAGTGGGACTTTCATGTTAACAATTGTTTCCTTTAGTTACACAATTGGACTCCCTTTTTGACTCGACAACTCTATTATGTCTTTTCTTTTTTTTTTTTTTACACCGATTATTATTTGGCTTATATTGAGTTACAAAGCGGAAGGCGCAGCTTCCATAGGCAGTATACAACAATCTGTAAAATTTTACATTTAAACTTTAGATGATATGAAAGATAGGTGAGATGGAAGTGGAGAGAAGAGTAGATAGAAGGGGAGAAAAGGAGGAAGGGTACAGAGAGAGAGGGATAAGATGATACTACACAAGTCCAGCCAGGTTGTCTGACTTCTAGAATAAGGATATAAGCTGACGACCCGCCTTGGTGTTTAGGTGTACGACCAGTATGTCCTAATTAAGGCATTTTGTTTTTGTTAACACCCCAATTATTCTAATAGAGTGTGGAAGAACACTCATACATTAAGTTGATCCATTTTGTCACTTCAAAAGCTGGGTATTTAAGTTTTGAGGTATTGTTCCCAAAGAGTGGTCATTTTAACATATATTTCCATTTTAGCATACCATATATACCCACAGACAAGTCGTGACTTTTGATGGATGCGACTTCTCTACCCTAATAAAAACTAATAAAACTTTTTTCATACTTTATTGTTCCGCCGTTATCACACCCGCGTAGAGGGCGAATGCGCCCGTGCAGAGGAAGCACGCTGCCTGGGTCATTCCCATGAGGCAACTAGCCTGGAGCTCTGTGCTACGCAGTCTAAATTACACCGTTCGAGACTCCAGCATGCTCTCAAAATGCAAGAGATTAAGCTACGAGGTTGGCTTTAAGTTGCGTGTTGTACACTATGCAGAGGAACATAGTAATCGCAGGGCAGAGAGAGAGTTTTCTGTTTCTGAAAAACTTGTCCGGGATTGGAGAAAAAATAGAGAGGTGCTCCAGAAAATGCCAAAGACTAAACGTGCTCAGATATATGCCGTCTCCCCTCACCAGAAGCTGGAGCAAGACCTCTATGCATTGGTATGTGACTTGCGCTCAAAGGGGCACATTGTAACATGTTTGTCTATCAGAACTCAAGCTTTACTGTTTGCTAAGAACACAGATAAATATGGTGCTACTCTCCCTAGGTTCCATGCTTCTGCGGGGTGGTGCAGCAGGTTCATGACCAGACACAGGCTTGCCTTGCGACAGAAAACACACATTGGCCAAAAGCTACCAAGGGATTTGCAGGATAAAGTGCAAAGTTTTCATGATTTTGTCCTCTCTGAGCACCAACGCAATAAATTTGAACTGTCTTGCATTGGGAATATGGATGAAACTCCAATGTTTTTTGACATGCCAGGTAATAGCATAGTGGACTTCTCTGGTAACCACACCATTAGTGTGAAAACCACAGGGCACGAGAAACAACACTTTACTGTTGTCCTTGCAGGTTTTGCGGATCGGATAAAACTAACACCAATGGTAATATTTAAAAGAAAGACTATGCCAAAAGAGGAGTTTCCAACCAGTGTTCTTGTCAAAGTTCACCCAAAAGGGTGGATGAATGAGACACTCACCCATGCTTGGATAGATGAGGTTTGGCTCAAAAGACCCCAAGGAATTTCTAAGCCTCCCTTGTTGCTTGTTTGGGACCAGTTCCGTAGTCACCTTTGCAAATCCATCAAGGCAAAGCTGCACAGAAACAAGACAAGGCAAATAGTGATTCCTGGGGGATGTACATCAATCCTGCAACCATTAGATGTATCCATGAACAAACCGTTTAAAACCCATATAAAAAAATACTGGAACGCATGGATGGTATCTGGCAAAAAGCAACTGACAAAAGAGGGTGCTTTGAGGCGCCCATCTTATAGCCTTGTAGTCCAATGGGTAAATGAAGCATGGGGAAGTATACCTAGAAAAGTGATTATCAAGTCATTTAAAAAGTGTGGCATAGCCAGTTCCATATAGATAGATCCAATCTGACACAGGATGAGCTCAAGTTAACTGAGCATAAATTGTTTGTATTGTTAAATACATATTATTGTTACTTAAGTAAACAAAATGTCTCCCAACACCATACATATTTACAGCTATTAAATATCAGATGTCTAAATATATCTTTTAATTGCAGACACTTTTACCCAGGAAACCCTCCCATTCCCGGGTAGAAACAGGGACAAGGGTCCCCATGGAAGTACTGCCAGAGCCTCTGAGGGTGCAAGTTACCAGGGACAAGTTTCCAGGGTCAAGTTGCCAGAGGCCATGGGGAAGGTAGGCCTAACACCAGGGGTCTCTCCCCAGGGAGGCAAGCCTGCAGAGCGGCTTGCCCCCCTGAGGAAGGTAGGCCTGACACCAGAGGTCTCAACCCAGGGAGGCAAGCCTTGAGAGGGGCTTGCTCCCCTGGGGAAGGTAGGCCTAACACAGGGGTCTCTCCCCAGGGAGGCAAGCCTTGAGAGGGGCTTGCTCCCCTGGGGAAGGTAGGCCTGACACCAGGGGTCTCTCCCCAGGGAGGCAAGCCTTGAGAGGGGCTTGCTCCCCTGGGGAAGGTAGGCCCTAACACCAGGGGTCTCTCCCCAGGGAGGCAAGCCTTGAGAGGGGTTTGCTCCCCTGGGGAAGGTAGGCCTGACACCAGGGGTCTCTCCCCAGGGAGGCAAGCCTTGAGAGGGGCTTGCTCCCCTGGGGAACGTAGGCCTGACACCAGAGGTCTCTCCCCAGGGAGGCAAGCCTTGAGAGGGGCTTGCTCCCCTGGGGAAGGTAGGCCAGACACCAGGGGTTTCTCCCCAGGGAGGCAAGCTTGGAGAGGGGCTTGCTCCCCTGGGGAAGGTAGGCCTGACACCAGGGGTCTCTCCCCAGGGAGGCAAGCCTTGAGAGGGGCTTGCTCCCCTGGGGAAGGTAGGCCTGACACCAGGGGTCTCTCCCCAGGGAGGCCAGCCTTGAGATGGGCTTGCTCCCCTGGGAAAGGTAGGCCTGGCCCCAGGGGTCTCTCCCCAGGGAAGCAAGCCTTGAGAGGGGCTTGCTCCCCTGGGAAAGGTAGGCCTAACACCACGGGTCTCTCCCCAGGGAGGCAAGCCTTGAGAGGGGCTTGCTCCCCTGGGGAAGGTAGGCCTGACACCAGGGGTCTCTCCCCAGGGAGGTATGCCTTGAGAGGGGCTTGCTCCCCTGGGGAAGGTAGGCCTGACACCAGGGGTCTTTTCCCAGGGAGACAAGCCTTGAGAGGGGCTTGCTCCCCTGGGGAAGGTAGGCCTGATACCAGGGGTATCTCCCCAGGGAGGTAAGCCTTGAGGGGGGCTTGCTACCCTGGGGAAGGTATGCCTGACACCAGGGGTCTCTTCCCAGGTAGGCAAGCCTTGAGAGGGGCTAGCTCCCCTGGGGAAGGTAGGCCAGACACCAGGGGTCTCTCCCCATGGAGGCAAGCCTTGAGAGGGGCTTGCTCCCCTAGGGAAGGTAGGATCTGACACCAGGGGTCTCTCCCCAGGGAGGCAAGCCTTGAGAGGGCTTGTTCCCCTGGGGAAGGTAGGCCTGACACCAGGGTTCTCTCCCCAGGGAGGCAAGCCTTGAGAGGGGCCTGTGGCCCTGTCCTGAGCACAGCAGGCCTCTAGAACCTATTTCCAGTATGTGTACAGTGGGTAGCCGTTAGGCGGCGTATGCACGAGGTCTGCGGGCATCCAGGCACTATTCCCCGCATGTGGAGGGTGGGCGTAAGGTGGGCAGCTTGTGCACAAGGTCTGCGGGCATGCAGGCACTATTTCCCGCAAAGAGAGGAGCCTGTGAGGGTGGGAGGAGCAGCGCCGCCGTTTGTCTGGCACATTCTTTAGGGGGCTTAATTTTGCATTTTTCCAGGGTTGGCAAGGGGGGAAACCAGACGGGGCTCTGCGGCCGGGAGGAGACCAAATGCGGCATGGTCAGGGGTGGTTAGTGGGAGTTATCCAAGTGGTTGTACACGAGATCCGCGGGCCTCCAGGCACTATGTCCAGCACGTGTATGGTGGGTAGCCGCTAGGCGGCGTAGGAAAGCGCTCTGCGGGCATCTAGGCACTATTTCCCGCATGTGGAGGGTTGGTATAAGACGGGCAGATTGCACATGAGCTCTGCGGGCATCCATGCACTATTTCCCGCATGTGGAGGGTCGGCATAAGGTGGGCGGCGAATGCACAAGCTCTGTGGGCCTCCAGGCACTATTTCCAGTATGTGTATAGTGGTTAGCCGCTAGGCGGCGTATGCAGGAAGTCTGCGGGCCTCCAGGCACTATTTCCCGCATGTGGAGGGTGGGCATATGGTGGGCGGATTGCGCATGAGCTCTGCGGGCCTCCAGGCACTATTTCCCGCATGTGGAGGGTGGGCATAAGGCGGACGGATTGCGCATGAGCTCTGCGGTCATCCAGGCAATATTTCCCGCATGTGGAGGGTGGGCATAAGGCGGACGGATTGCGCATGAGCTCTGCGGGCCTCCAGGTATTATTTCCCGCATGTGGAGGGTGGGCATAAGGCGGACGGATTGCGCATGAGCTCTACGGGCCTCCAGGCATGTGGAGGGTGGGTATATGGTGGGCGGATTGCGCATGAGCTCTGCGGGCCTCCAGGCACTATTTCCAGTATGTGTATGGTGGTTAGCCGCTAGGTGGCGTATGCACGAGGTCTTCGGGCATCCAGGCACTTTTTCCCGCATGTGGAGGGTATAAGGCGGGAGACTTGCGCATGAGCTCTGCGGTCATCCAGGCACTATTTCCCTCATGTGGAGAGTGGGTATAAGACGGGTGGCTTGCCCATGAGCTCTGCCGTCATCCATGCACTATATCCTGCATGTGGAGGGTGGGTATAAGGCGGGCGGCTTGTGCATGAGCTCTGCGGGCATCCAGGCACTATTTTCAGCATGTGGAGGGTGGGTATATGGTGGGCGGATTGCGCATGAGCTCTGCGGGCCTCCAGGCACTATTTCCAGTATGTGTATGGTGGTTAGCCGCTAGGCGGCGTATGCACAAGGTCTGCGCACATCCAGGCACTATTTCCCACATGTGGAGGGTGGGCATAAGGCGGACGGATTGCGCATGAGCTCTGCGGGCATGCAGGCACTATTTCCTGCAAAAAGAGGAGCCTGTAAGAGTGGGAGGAGCAGCGCCGCTGCTTCCAGTGAATCCCGGGGCAAGTTGCCAGACAACAAATTTGGCCGCCGGAGGCTGAATGGCTTCACTTCCGCGGAGGAGAAGGTAGGGTCTGGCACATTTGTTAGGGGGCTTAATTCTGCAGGGGGCTTAATTTTGCATTTTTCCAGGGTTGGTAAGGGGGGAAACCAGGCGGGGCTCTGTGGGCCAGGAGGAGACCAAAGGCGGCATGGTGAGGGGTCTTTAGTGGGAATCATCCACGTGACTGTACACAATATCTGTGGGCCTCCAGAGCCTATGTCCCGCATGTGGAGGGTGGGTATAAGGTGGGCGGCTTGCGCATGAGCTCTGCGGGCATCCAGGCACTATTTCCCGCATGTGGAGGGTGGGCATAAGGCGGACGGATTGCGCATGAGCTCTGCGGGCCTCCAGGCACTATTTCCAGTATGTGTTTGGTGGTTAGCCGCTAGGCTGCGTATGTACAGGCTCTGCGGGCCTCCAGGCACTATTTCCCGCATGTGGAGGATGGGTATAAGGCGGGCAGCTTGTGCACGAGGTCTGCCGGCATGCAGGCACTATTTCCCGCATGTGGATGATGGGCATAAGGTGGACGGATTGCGCATGAGCTCTGCGGGCCTCCAGGCACTATTTCCAGTATGTGTATGGTGGTTAGCCACTAAGCGGCGTATGTACGAGCTCTGCGGTCATCCAGGCACTATTTCCCACATGTTGAGGGTGGGTATAAGGCGAACAGCTTGCGCATGAACTCTGCGAGCATCCAGGTACTTTTTCCCGCATGTGGAGGGTGGACATAAGGCGGGCGGCTTGTGCACGAGGTCTGCGGGCCTCCAGGCACTATTTCCAGTATGTGTATGGTGGTTAGCTGCTAGGCGGCGTATCTATGAGCTCTGCCGGCCTCCAGGCACTATTTCCCGCATGTGGAGGGTGGGTATAAGGCGGGCGGCTTGTGCACAAGGTCTGCGGGCATGCAGGCACTAGTTCCCGCATGTGGAGGGTGGGCATAAGGCAAACGGATTGCGCATGAGCTCTGCGGGCCTCCAGGCACTATTTCCCGCATGTGGAGGGTGGGCATAAGGCGAACGGATTGCGCATGAGCTCTGCGGGCCTCCAGGCACTATTTCCAGTATGTGTATGGTGGTTAGCCGCTAGGCTGCGTATGTATGAGCTCTGCGGTCATCCAGGCACTATTTCCCGCATGTGGAGGGTGGGTATAAGGCGGGCGGCTTGTGCACGAGGTCTGCGGGCATGCAGGCACTTTTTCCCGCATGTGGAGGGTGGGCATAAGGCGGATGGATTGCGCATGAGCTCTGCGGGCCTCCAAGCACTATTTCCCGCATGTGGAGGGTGGGCATAAGGCGGACAGATTGCGCATGAGCTCTGCGGGCCTCCAGGCACTATTTCCAGTATGTGTATGGTGGTTAGCTGCTAGGCGGCGTATCTATGAGCTCTGCGGGACTCCAGGCACTATTTCCAGTATGTGTATGGTGGTTAGCTGCTAGGCGGCGTATCTATGAGCTCTGCGGTCATCCAGGCACTATTTCCCGCATGTGGAGGGTGGGTATAAGGCGGGCGGCTTGTGCACGAGGTCTGCGGGCATGCAGGCACTGTTTCCCGCATGTGGAGGGTGGGTATATGGTGGGCGGATTGCTCATGAGCTCTGCGGGCCTCCAGGCACTATTTCCCGCATGTGGAGGGTGGGCATAAGGCGGACGGATTGCACATGAGCTCTGCGGGCCTCCAGGCACTATTTCCAGTATGTGTATGGTGGTTAGCCCCTAGGCGGCGTATGTATGAGCTCTGCGGTCATCCAGGCACTATTTCCCGCATGTGGACGGTGGTTATAAGGCGGGCGGCTTGTGCATGAGGTCTGCGGGTATGCAGGCACTATTTCCCGCAAAGAGAGGAGCCTGTGAGGGTGGGAGGAGCAGCGCAGCAGCTTCCAGTGAATCCCGGGGCAAGTTGCCAGCCAAAAAATTTGGCCACCGGAGGCTGAATGGCTTCACCTCCGCAGAGGAGAAGGTAGGGTCTGGCACATTCGTTAGGGGGCTTAATTCTGCAGGGGGCTTAATTTTGCATTTTTCCAGGGTTGGTAAGGGGGGAAACCAGGCGGGGCTCTGTGGGCCAGGAGGAGACCAAATGTGGCATGGTCAGGGGTCTTTAGTGGGAGTCATCCAAGTGGTTGTACACGAGATCCGCGGGCCTCCAGGAACTATGTCCAGCATGTGTGTGGTGGGTAGCCGCTAGGCCGCATAGGCAAGAGCTCTGCGCTCATCCAGGCACTATTTCCCGCATGTGTAGGGTGGGCATAAGGCGGACGGATTGCGCATGAGCTCTGCGGGCCTCCAGGCACTATTTCCAGTATGTGTATGGTGGTTAGCCGCTAGGCGGCGTATGTATGAGCTCTGCGGTCATCCAGGCACTATTTCCCGCATGTGGACGGTGGCTATAAGGCGGGCGGCTTGTGCATGAGGTCTGCGGGTATGCAGGCACTATTTCCCGCAAAGAGAGGAGCCTGTGAGGGTGGGAGGAGCAGCGCAGCAGCTTCCAGTGAATCCTGGGGCAAGTTGCCAACCAAAAAATGTGGCCGCCGGAGGCTGAATGGCTTCACCCCCGCAGAGGAGAAGGTAGGGTCTGGCACATTCGTTAGGGGGCTTAATTCTGCAGGGGGCTTAATTTTGCATTTTTCCAGGGTTGGTAAGGGGGGAAACCAGGCGGGGCTCTGTGGGCCAGGAGTTGACCAAAGGCGGCATGGTGAGGGGTCTTTAGTGGGAATCATCCACGTGACTGTACACAATATCTGTGGGCCTCCAGAGCCTATGTCCCGCATGTGGAGGGTGGGTATAAGGTGGGCGGCTTGCGCATGAGCTCTGCATGGTCAGGGGTCTTTAGTGGGAGTCATCCAAGTGGTTGTACACGAGATACGCGGGCCTCCAGGCACTATGTCCAGCATGTGTATGGTGGGTAGCCGCTACGCAGCGTAGGCAAGAGCTCTGCGCTCATCCAGGCACTATTTCCCGCATGTGGAGGGTGGGCATAAGGCGGACGGATTGCGCATGAGCCCTGTGGTCATCCAGGCACTATTTCCCGCATGTGGAGGGTGGGCATAAGGTGGACGGCTTGCACATGAGCTCTGCGGTCATCCAGGCACTATTTCCCGCATGTGGAGGGTGGGCATAAGGTGGGCGGCTTGCACATGAGCTCTGCGGGCCTCCAGGCACTATTTTCCACATATGGAGGGTGGACATAAGGTGGGCGGCTTGCACATAAGCTCTGCGGGCCTCCAGGCACTATTTCCCGCATGTGTAGGGTGGGCATAAGGTGGGCGGCTTGCACATGAGCTCTGCGGGCCTCCAGGCACTATTTCCTGCATGTGGAGGGTGGGCATAAGGTGGGCGGCTTGCACATAATCTCTGCGGGCCTCCAGGCACTATTTCCCGCATGTGGAGGGTGGGCATAAGGTGGGCGGCTTGCACATGAGCTCTGCGGGCCTCCAGGCACTATTTCCCGCGTGTGGAGGGTGGGAATAAGATGGCAGCTTGCACATGAGCTCTGCGGGCATCCAGGCACTATTTCCCGCATGTGGAGGGTGGGCATAAGGTGGACGGCTTGCTCATGAGCTCTGCGGGCCTCCAGGCACTATTTCCCGCATGTGGAGGGTGGGCATAAGGTGGGCGGCTTGCACATGAGCTCTGCGGGCCTCCAGGCACTATTTCCTGCATGTGGAGGGTGGGCATAAGGTGGGCGGCTTGCACATGAGCTCTCTGGGCCTCCAGGCACTATTTCCCGCATATGGAGGGTGGACATAAGGTGGGCAGCTTGCACATTAGCTCTGTGGGCCTCCAGGCACTATTTCCCGCATGTGGAGGGTGGGCATAAGGTGGGCGGCTTGCACATGAGCTCTGCGGGCCCACAGGCACTATTTGCCACATGTGGAGGGTGGGCATAAGGTGGGCGGATTGCGCATGAGCTCTGCGGGCATCCAGGCACTATTTCCTGCATGTGGAGGGTGGATATAAGGCGGGCAGCTTGCTCATGAGCTCTGTGGTCATCCAGGCACTATTTCTTGCATGTGGAGGGTGGGCATAAGGTGGGCAGCTTGTGCACGAGGTCTGCGGGCATCCAGGCACTATTTCCCGCAAAAAGAGGAGCCTGCAAGGTTGGGAGGAGCACCGCTGCCGCTTCCAGTGAATCCCAGGGCAAGTTGCCAGCCAAAAAATTTGCCCGCCGGAGGCTGAATGGCTTCACCCCCGCGGAGGAGAAGGTAGGGTCTGGCACATTCATTAGGGGGCTTAATTCTGCAGGGGGCTTAATTTAGCATTTTCCAGGGTTGGTAAGGGGGGAAACCAGGCGGGGTTCTGCGGGCCGGGAGGAGACCAAAGGCGGCATGGTCAGGAATCTTTAGTGGGAGTCGTCCACGTGATTGTACACGATATCCGTGGGCCTCCAGTGCCTATGTCCCACATGTGGAAGGTGGGTATAAGGTGGGCGGCTTGCGCATGAGCTCTGCGGGCCTCCAGGCACTATTTTCCGCATATGGAGGGTGGACATAAGGTGGGCGGCTTGCACATGAGCTCTGCGGGCCTCCAGGCACTATTTCCCGCATGTGGAGGGTGGGCATAAGGTGGGCGGCTTGCACATGAGCTCTGCGGGCCTCCAGGCACTATTTCCCGCATGTGGAGGGTGGGCATAAGGTGGGCGGCTTGCACATGAGCTCTGTGGGCCTCCAGGCACTATTTCCCGCATATGGAGGGTGGACATAAGGTGGGCGGCTTGCACATTAGCTCTGCGGGCCTCCAGGCACTATTTCCCGCATGTGGAGGGTGGGCATAAGGTGGGCGGCTTGCACATGAGCTCTGTGGGCCTCCAGGCACTATTTCCCGCATGTGGAGGGTGGGCATAAGGTGGGCGGCTTGCACATGAGCTCTGCGGGCCCACAGGCACTATTTCCCACATGTGGAGGGTGGGCATAAGGTGGGCGGATTGCGCATGAGCTCTGCGGGCATCCAGGCACTATTTCCTGCATGTGGAGGTTGGGTATAAGGCGGGCAGCTTGCTCATGAGCTCTGTGGTCATCCAGGCACTATTTCTTGCATGTGGAGGGTGGGCATAAGGTGGGCGGCTTGTGCACGAGGTCTGTGGGCATCCAGGCACTATTTCCCGCAAAAAGAGGAGCCTGCAAGGTTGGGAGGAGCACCGCCGCCGCTTCCAGTGAATCCCAGGGCAAGTTGCTAGCCAAAAAATTTGCCCGCCGGAGGCTGAATGGCTTCACCCCCGCGGAGGAGAAGGTAGGGTCTGGCACATTCATTAGGGGGCTTAATTCTGCAGGGGGCTTAATTTTGCATTTTCCAGGGCTGGTAAGGGGGGAAACCAGGCGGGGCTCTGCGGGCCGGGAGGAGACCAAAGGCGGCATGGTCAGGAATCTTTAGTGGGAGTCGTCCACGTGATTGTACACGATATCCGTGGGCCTCCAGTGTATTATTTCCCGCATGTGGAGGGTGGGCATAAGGCGGACGGATTGCGCATGAGCTCTACGGGCCTCCAGGCATTATTTCCCGCATGTGGAGGGTGGGTATATGGTGGGCGTATTGCGCATGAGCTCTGCGGGCCTCCAGGCACTATTTCCAGTATGTGTATGGTGGTTAGCCGCTAGGTGGCGTATGCACGAGGTCTTCGGGCATCCAGGCACTTTTTCCCACATGTGGAGGGTATAAGGTGGGCGGCTTGCGCATGAGCTCTGCGGGCCTCCAGGCAGTTTTTCCCGCACTTGCATGGTGGGTAGCCGCTAGGCGGCATATGCACGAGCTCTGCGGGCTTCCAGAGCCTATGTCCTGCAGGGTGGGTATAAGGTGGGCGGCTTGTGCACGAGGTCTGCGGGCATCCAGGCACTATTTCCCGCAAAAAGAGGAGCCTGCAAGGGTGGGAGAAGCACTGCCGCCGCATCAAGTGAATCCCGGGGCAAGTTGCCAGCCCAAAAATTTGGCCGCCGGAGGCTGAATGGCTTCACCCAGCAGAGGGGAAGGTAGGGTCTGGCACATTCGTTAGGGGGCTTAATTCTGCAGGGGGCTTAATTCTGCATTTTTTCCAGGGTTGGCAAGGGGGGGAAACCAGACGGGGCTCTGCGGGCCAGGATGAGCCCTAAGGCGGCATGGTGAAGGGATGTTTGTGGGGTCATCCAGGCTGTCCCCTGCGGGCCTGGGGGGTTCTTAAGGCGGCATGTTGAAGGGTGTTCTGTGGGGGTGGAACCAGGCAGCTCTACGCAGACTTATCTACAGGTGCGACTTATTTACGAGTATATACGGTATTTAATATAATAGTATTCTTCAAGGTCGAGGAGTTCTGAGACTCTATTTGTCCACATCTTTAAGGAAGGGACTTCTTTGCTTTTCCAATTTCTGGATAGAAGATATCTGGTGCTGTTAGTCATGATGTAGAATAATTTAAGGCAGTGTTTAAAGGGACAGTTCACCCAAAAAAATGTCTCCCCTTTAAATTATTCCCAATGATCCTTTTAACCTGCTACAGTGTATTAAATTGGTTACAAGTAGCTCCTTTACTCCTATTTCAGCATTTGAAATAGCTGATTTAGCCTGTGGTATCGCCACCTACAATGAACAAATTAATACTGGAGTATAGGCTATGAATAGCCTAAGTATACACAGCCAGCAGAAGAGATTACACTCTCAGTGGAATGCAGGATAGTTAAGTAATAAAATGATCATTTTCCATTGTTCTCTCTATGTATTGAGCTTTGGTGTTCCAGCCAAATAAAAGATAAGGAAGCAAGTCTGTTTACACAAACTTAGAACATAATGAGATCTGATATAACCCTTAAGTTCAACCCATTGTAATAGGCTGTGGTTTCAAAGCACACAATCAGCTACTTCATATACACAAATAAGCATGAAAATGGAATTTCTCAAATATTTTATACTCTGCAGTTGGTATAACAAGTCATTTTAAATACATTAAAGGGGAGAACATTTTTGGGTGAACTGTCCCTTTAATTTTAATGTTAGGGGGGTTTGCCTTGGAGCCAGATTGTAGGATCTAAGGGAAACTGAGTATTTAAAATATTTTCTATTTCTCCAATGTCTTTTCTTTTTAATGCTTCACACTTATGTCATTGTCAAAACATATATGACTATTTTTTTATTACTCAATAAAAACCTTTTTGGGGAAAACAAAATTAAATCTAAATGAAAGCAGTAATTTTAGTACCAGGACTGGCTGGTGTAAGTTAGCACCAAATTGCGCAAACAAAACCTAGTCATTAAATGTTACTAAGAAAAATTGTAACTTAATATAATAAAGAAGAAAAGGTTTATTTCTGATCTTTAAATAGCTCAGTTAGAGTAAAGATCTCTATAAGAGTATGTGTATTGTGCATTTTCAAAAATCTGAGCTAAATTTAGGGACATACTAAACTGCATATTGGGATGATGGGATGATTGGCTGCAATACTAAACACTATCACTAGATGTCATTATACTTTTTAAACACATTCATGGTAATGACTCTGCTGTAACTCAAAATATGTTGTTCTTTTCTGCACTGCTTGATACTAAGTTGCAAACAGTAGTTGCAAATGTTTAACTATTCACTTGCTGACATATATACAGTTGTATAATGGAATCACATTACATAATATAATAGAAAAATACTTTTGTAGGACTACATTACTAATTTAATATAGTACATGTATGTGCAAAACAACACAGTTTACCTGTTTTGATAGGAACCTGTGAATAGATGTTTTAAACATGGGGATTATGGGTTACACATGCCAATGAAAATTTTAATTTCTGATAAGAATCTGGTTACAACTATTTTTCTACATGGGGATTATGGGTGAAATATCATGGTTACACATGCAGAGGAACACATTTGACCTGTTTCTGAGAGGAATATGGATATAATTATTTTTATACATGGGGATTATGGCTGAAATATCATGGTTACACATGCAGAGGAACACATTTGACCTGTTTCTAATAGGAATATGGTTATATTTATTTTTCTACATGGGGATTATGGGTGAATTATCATGGTTACACATGCAGAGGAACACATTTGACCTGTTTCTGATAGGAATATGGATATAATTATTTTTATACATGGGGATTATGGCTGAAATATCATGGTTACACATGCAGAGGAACACATTTGAACTGTTTCTGATAGGAATATGGATATAATTATTTTTATACATGGGGATTATGGCTGAATTATCATGGTTACACATGCAGAGGAACACATTTGACCTGTTTCTGATAGGAATATGGATATAATTATTTTTATACATGGGGATTATGGCTGAAATATCATGGTTACACATGCAGAGGAACACATTTGAACTGTTTCTGATAGGAATATGGATATAATTATTTTTATACATGGGGATTATGGCTGAATTATCATGGTTACACATGCAGAGAAACACATTTGACCTGTTTCTGATAGGATTATGGATATAATTATTTTTATACATGGGGATTATGGGTGAAATATCATGGTTACACATGCAGAGGAACACATTTGACCTGTTTCTGAGAGGAATATGGATATAATTATTTTTATACATGGGGATTATGGCTGAAATATCATGGTTACACATGCAGAGGAACACATTTGACCTGTTTCTGATAGGAATATGGATATAATTATTTTTATATATGGGGATTATGGGTGAAATTTCATGGTTACACATGCAGAGGAACACATTTGACCTGTTTCTAATAGGAATATGGTTATATTTCGTTTTCTACATGGGGATTATGGGTGAATTATCATGGTTACACATGCAGAGGAACACATTTGAACTGTTTCTGATAGGAATATGGATATAATTATTTTTATACATGGGGATTATGGCTGAATTATCATGGTTACACATGCAGAGGAACACATTTGACCTATTTCTGATAGGAATATGGATATAATTATTTTTATACATGGGGATTATGGCTGAAATATCATGGTTACACATGCAGAGGAACACATTTGACCTGTTTCTGATAGGAATATGGATATAATTATTTTTATACATGGGGATTATGGGTGAAATATCATGGTTACACATGCAGAGGAACACATTTGACCTGTTTCTGATAGGAATTTGGTTATAATTATTTTTATACATGGGGATTATGGGTGAAATATCATGGTTACACATGCAGAGGAACACATTTGACATGTTTCTGATAGGAATATAGTTATAAATATTTTTCTAGATGGGGATTATGGGCGCCATGTACTAAGAGGCGGACGGACAGCTTCTTAACTCGCGAAGCTGTCCGCCCGCCTCCGCTACACACAGGCAGCGGATCTATTGATCCGCTTGCCCGTATGTACCATTACACACTCATCGGAGTGTGTAATGCCCGCCCCTTCAATCGCGCGACCAATCACGGGACTGAAGGGGCTGTCAATCACCGAGAGCGAGCGTGCTCTCTGTGATTTTGCTTCGCCACCTAAGAAGTGGCGTAGGCTGTAGGAAGCAGCGGTCTAATGACCGCTGCTTCTTACATTGCGGGAAGCAGGCTCGCATATGCGAACCTGCCCCGCAAAGGCTCCGGAGCAGCTTTCGCTGCTTCGCACATGGAGCCCTATGGGTGAAATATCATGGTTACACATGCAGAGGAACACATTTGACCTGTTTCTGATAGGAATATGGTTCTAATTATTTTTTAAACATGGGGATTATGGGTGAACTATCATGGTTACACATGCAGAGGAACACATTTGACCTGTTTCTGATAGGAATATGGATATAATTATTTTTATACATGGGGATTATGGCTGAAATATCATGGTTACACATGCAGAGGAACACATTTGAACTGTTTCTGATAGAAATATGGATATAATTATTTTTATACATGGGGATTATGGCTGAATTATCATGGTTACACATGCAGAGGAACACATTTGACCTGTTTCTGATAGGAATATGGATATAATTATTTTTATACATGGGGATTATGGCTGAAATATCATGGTTACACATGCAGAGGAACACATTTGAACTGTTTCTGATAGGAATATGGATATAATTATTTTTATACATGGGGATTATGGCTGAATTATCATGGTTACACATGCAGAGAAACACATTTGACCTGTTTCTGATAGGATTATGGATATAATTATTTTTATACATGGGGATTATGGGTGAAATATCATGGTTACACATGCAGAGGAACACATTTGACCTGTTTCTGAGAGGAATATGGATATAATTATTTTTATACATGGGGATTATGGCTGAAATATCATGGTTACACATGCAGAGGAACACATTTGACCTGTTTCTGATAGGAATATGGATATAATTATTTTTATATATGGGGATTATGGGTGAAATTTCATGGTTACACATGCAGAGGAACACATTTGACCTGTTTCTAATAGGAATATGGTTATATTTCTTTTTCTACATGGGGATTATGGGTGAATTATCATGGTTACACATGCAGAGGAACACATTTGAACTGTTTCTGATAGGAATATGGATATAATTATTTTTATACATGGGGATTATGGCTGAATTATCATGGTTACACATGCAGAGGAACACATTTGACCTATTTCTGATAGGAATATGGATATAATTATTTTTATACATGGGGATTATGGCTGAAATATCATGGTTACACATGCAGAGGAACACATTTGACCTGTTTCTGATAGGAATATGGATATAATTATTTTTATACATGGGGATTATGAGTGAAATATCATGGTTACACATGCAGAGGAACACATTTGACCTGTTTCTGATAGGAATTTGGTTATAATTATTTTTATACATGGGGATTATGGGTGAAATATCATGGTTACACATGCAGAGGAACACATTTGACCTGTTTCTGATAGGAATATAGTTATAAATATTTTTCTACATGGGGATTATGGGCGCCATGTACTAAGAGGCGGACGGAAAGCTTCTTAACTCGCGAAGCTGTCCGCCCGCCTCCGCTACACACAGGCAGCGGATCTATTGATCCGCTTGCCCGTATGTACCATTACACACTCATCGGAGTGTGTAATGCCCGCCCCTTCAATCGCGCGACCAATCACGGGACTGAAGGGGCTGTCAATCACCGAGAGCGAGAGTGCTCTCTGTGATTTTGCTTCGCCACCTAAGAAGTGGCGTAGGCTGTAGGAAGCAGCGGTCTAATGACCGCTGCTTCTTACATTGCGGGAAGCAGGCTCGCATATGCGAACCTGCCCCGCAAAGGCTCCGGAGCAGCTTTCGCTGCTTCGCACATGGAGCCCTATGGGTGAAATATCATGGTTACACATGCAGAGGAACACATTTGACCTGTTTCTGATAGGAATATGGTTCTAATTATTTTTTAAACATGGGGATTATGGGTGAACTATCATGGTTACACATGCAGAGGAACACATTTGACCAGTTTCTGATAGGAATATGGATATAATTATTTTTATACATGGGGATTATGGGTGAAATATCATGGTTACACATGCAGAGGAACACATTTGACCTGTTTCTGAGAGGAATATGGATATAATTATTTTTATACATGGGGATTATGGCTGAAATATCATGGTTACACATGCAGAGGAACACATTTGAACTGTTTCTGATAGGAATATGGATATAATTATTTTTATACATGGGGATTATGGCTGAATTATCATGGTTACACATGCAGAGGAACACATTTGACCTATTTCTGAGAGGAATATGGATATAATTATTTTTATACATGGGGATTATGGCTGAAATATCATGGTTACACATGCAGAGGAACACATTTGACCTGTTTCTGACAGGAATTTGGTTATAATTATTTTTATACATGGGGATTATGGGTGAAATATCATGGTTACACATGCAGAGGAACACATTTGACCTGTTTCTGATAGGAATATAGTTATAAATATTTTTCTACATGGGGATTATGGGCGCCATGTACTAAGAGGCGGGCGGACAGCTTCTTAACTCGCGAAGCTGTCCGCCCGCCTCCGCTACACACAGGCAGCGGATCTATTGATCCGCTTGCCTGTATGTACCATTACACACTCATCGGAGTGTGTAATGCCCGCCCCTTCAATCGCGTGACCAATCACGGGACTGAAGGGGCTGTCAATCACCGAGAGCGAGCGTGCTCTCTGTGATTTTGCTTCGCCACCTAAGAAGTGGCGTAGGCTGTAGGAAGCAGCGGTCTAATGACCGCTGCTTCTTACATTGCGGGAAGCAGGCTCGCATATGCGAACCTGCCCTGCAAAGGCTCCTGAGCAGCTGTCGCTGCTTCGCACATGGAGCCCTATGGGTGAAATATCATGGTTACACATGCAGAGGAACACATTTCACCTGTTTCTGATAGGAATATGGTTCTAATTATTTTTTAAACATGGGGTGTGACAGACCCTTCTGTCAGGACTGAAAGAGTTAACTGTGTTTAGCTTTAAGAATCTAATTTCTAAAGACAGGTTTTCTGGCCTCAGCTATTGTGTGCTATAATTACATTTAAGTAATAAACAGGCCATTGTTTAATCACCCTCAGAGAACAGACGCTAGGTGATAAGACAAGCCAAATGTGTTTAAGTTGTTATCTGCCTAAGTAAAGTATTTAAGTAATATAATTCTATTGTATCATGTCAAGGGCGCTTCTCCCTTTTATCTAATGTACAACATTCTTTCAACCCCCATCTGAGGGGGGGGTCAAAAACCTGTATAAATCTGTGTGCTGCCTTCAAATAAAGTTGTCATTCTGTTTTAAACCTGAAACTGGCTGGGTTGTGAATTGCTGATTGTCTATGCAGGACATTGTTCATCTGGGGTTAACCCTTGGTACACAGTTGGTACCGTAACATTGGTGGCAAGCGACGGGAGAATCCTTATCGCCCAGAAGAGCAACTACACAAGCCAGTAACCTCAGGAAGAGGGGGATTATTACAATACTGACTAAGATGGAAAGAGTACCAGGGACAGAAGGAACCAATGGGCCCAGCATATCAGACAGAACCCCTGAAGAAGCAAGCTTTGATCGGGCGGTTAAAATAAGACTGGCATATTATGGCCCCAACCCATCTGCCGAAATTATCGACCGGGTCATAGCAGCTGTGGAGGCCAACCTACTTCGCCAAAGCGGCGCTGCAGCAGCCCAAGTCACAGCAACCCCAGTGGAAAAGGGAAAAGTAAATTTTGCAGCTTTTAAAAACTTCCTGGAAACAGAAGGAGAGATTGATGGGTACCTTGCGGATTTTGAGAGGCAATGTGCACTACACAAGGTACCCGCAGAGGACTGGGTCACGATATTATCCGGAAAATTATCCGGCCGGGCCAGTGAGGCTTTTCGGGCCATTCCAGATGAGGAAGTTGGGGATTATAATACTGTGAAAGAGGCTCTGCTCTCCAGGTATGCGGTTACACCGGAGGCATACCGGAGACGGTTCAGAGACACTGTTAAATTGGCTGGCGATTCCTACGTTGAGTGGGCATGTAAGGTGCACCGCACAGCATCGCACTGGATGGCGGGGTGCCAAGCCGTGTCTGGGGAAGAGGTGCTGCAGCTATTCCTGTTGGAACACTGCTTCGACAAGTTACCCGCAGGAGTTCGAGAGTGGGTTCGGGACCGTAAACCCTCCACCCTGCATGAAGCGGCTCGCTTGGCAGATGAGTATACGGATGCCCGCAAACTGGACACTGCTACCACTAAGCCCCCTGCCAGAGTGGAGTACAGACCCCCAGTCACCCCAGCACCTGCCAGTTACCAACCCCCAGCGCACCGCTATACCACACGGTCTCGGGCCACGAACTACCCTCAGAGAGCCTGGTTCAATTCGCGGGGCTACTCACAACCTATTCGGTGCTTTGGATGTAAGCAACTAGGGCACAAAAGACCAGAGTGTCCCCTAAACGCAGCGAACCAAGCACAGTCCTGGAGAAGACCCGCTAGCGGAATCCCACGTAATCCTCAGCCTGCGGCCCGCTACGTAGAGGCGCAAGAATGCTGGGGCATCCTACATGAGGCAGACCTTGTGCAAGCTGCCCACCGGAATAACCGGCAACTGGTTAAAGTGAATGGGAAGGAGGTCAGTGGTCTACGGGATACTGGTGCTACCATGACCTTGCTTCGAAAGAACTTGGTGTCTGAGAAACAGCACACAGGAGACACTGTGGCTGTGAGGGTAGCAGGGGGCACTGTGTTCCGCCTGCCTGTTGCCAGGGTGCATTTGGATTGGGGAGGGGGCGCTAGACCTGTGAATGTGGGGGTCATGAAGGATTTACCAGCTGATGTTCTCCTTGGAAATACCTTGGTCCCCCTTGTTTCTCCCTATGCTCCCATGGGTCCCGCTGATGTTAACCCTGTGACTACCCGTGCTCAGATCCGTGCAGCAGAGACTGACCCCCCTGCTGCTAAGCCCCAGGACGCTGAGCTCAGTAAATCTCTATCCGCTATTGATATGTGGGAGTCACGTTACAATGCGCTGATGAAGGAGAAGAGTCACGTAGAGGATAAAATGGTCACGTTAAATAATCATGTAACAGTGCTAGCGGGAGAGAAGAGGAGTGCAGAGGAAAAAGCACGTTTAGAACAGGAATCTCTGCTAGACAAGCTGCACCGACAGACTGCAGAAAACACCAGCTTGAGAGTGGAACATGAAACATTAAGGACAAACTTAGTGACACTGGAGGAGAAGCTGACGCTGGCTCATAGGGAGGTGCAGCAACTCAAGGGCACCCTATGTCAGTATGAAGGGATTGTGGATACCTATAAAGAGCAGGTACAAAAACCACGTAAAGAAGCCGATGATATTTTGAAGGACTGTTTAGCCCTAGTCGGGGCACTGAAGAGGTTGAACCCTTATTTATACAGACAGGGATTCTCTCTCATAACGGGAATACAGATGGATTGTCCCAGCAAACTGACATGCCTACCACCTCCTAGTCCGGTCATCCCCAGGTTGACCCGCAAAAGGGTCAAGCCGGGTCTGCCGGAGTGTTCCACAAGGGGGGAGCTATGTGACAGACCCTTCTGTCAGGACTGAAAGAGTTAACTGTGTTTAGCTTTAAGAATCTAATTTCTAAAGACAGGTTTTCTGGCCTCAGCTATTGTGTGCTATAATTACATTTAAGTAATAAACAGGCCATTGTTTAATCACCCTCAGAGAACAGACGCTAGGTGATAAGACAAGCCAAATGTGTTTAAGTTGTTATCTGCCTAAGTAAAGTATTTAAGTAATATAATTCTATTGTATCATGTCAAGGGCGCTTCTCCCTTTTATCTAATGTACAACATTCTTTCAACCCCCATCTGAGGGGGGGTCAAAAACCTGTATAAATCTGTGTGCTGCCTTCAAATAAAGTTGTCATTCTGTTTTAAACCTGAAACTGGCTGGGTTGTGAATTGCTGATTGTCTATGCAGGACATTGTTCATCTGGGGTTAACCCTTGGTACACAGTTGGTACCGTAACATGGGGATTATGGGTGAACTATCATGGTTACACATGCAGAGGAACACATTTGACCTGTTTCTGATGGGAATTTGGTTATAATTATTTTTATACATGGGGATTATGGGTGAAATATCATGGTTACACTTGCAGAGGAACACATTTGACCTGTTTCTGATAGAAATATGGTTATAATTATCTTTCTACATGGGGATTATGGGTGAAATATAATGGTTACACTTGCAGAGGAACACATTTGACCTGTTTCTGATAGGAATATGGTTCTAATTATTTTTCTACATGAGGATTATGGGTGAAATATCATGGTTAAACTTGCAGAGGAACACATTTGACCTGTTTCTGATAGGAATATGGATATAATTATTTTTATACATGGGGATTATGGGTGAAATATCATCGTTACACATGCAGAGGAACACATTTGACCTGTTTCTGATAGGAATATGGTTCTAATTATTTTTCTACATGGGGATTATGGGTGAAATATAATTTTTACACATGCAGAGGAACACATTTGATCTGTTTCTGATAGGAATATGGTTATAATTATTTTTATGCCTGGGGATTATGGGTGAAATATCATGGTTACACTTGCAGAGGAACATATTTGACCTGTTTCTGATCAAAATATGGTTATAATTATTTTTATACATGGGGATTATGGGTGAAATATCATGGTTACACTTGCAGAGTAATAGATTTGACCTGTTTCTGATAGGAATATGGTTCTAAATATGCGAACCTGCCCCGCAAAGGCTCCGGAGCAGCTTTCGCTGCTTCGCACATGGAGCCCTATGGGTGAAATATCATGGTTACACATGCAGAGGAACACATTTGACCTGTTTCTGATAGGAATATGGTTCTAATTATTTTTCTACATGAGGATTATGGGTGAAATATCATGGTTAAACTTGCAGAGGAACACATTTGAACTGTTTCTGATAGGAATATGGATATAATTATTTTTATACATGGGGATTATGGGTGAAATATCATCGTTACACATGCAGAGGAACACATTTGACCTGTTTCTGATAGGAATATGGTTCTAATTATTTTTATACATGGGGATTATGGGTGAAATATAATTTTTACACATGCAGAGGAACACATTTGATCTGTTTCTGATAGGAATATGGTTATAATTATTTTTATGCCTGGGGATTATGGGTGAAATATCATGGTTACACTTGCAGAGGAACATATTTGACCTGTTTCTGATCAAAATATGGTTATAATTATTTTTATACATGGGGATTATGGGTGAAATATCATGGTTACACTTGCAGAGTAATAGATTTGACCTGTTTCTGATAGGAATATGGTTCTAAATATGCGAACCTGCCCCGCAAAGGCTCCGGAGCAGCTTTCGCTGCTTCGCACATGGAGCCCTATGGGTGAAATATCATGGTTACACATGCAGAGGAACACATTTGACCTGTTTCTGATAGGAATATGGTTCTAATTATTTTTCTACATGAGGATTATGGGTGAAATATCATGGTTAAACTTGCAGAGGAACACATTTGACCTGTTTCTGATAGGAATATGGATATAATTATCTTTCTACATGGGGATTATGGGTGAAATATAATGGTTACACTTGCAGAGAAACACATTTGACCTGTTTCTGATAGGAATATGGTTATAATTATTTTTCTACATGAGGATTATGGGTGAAATATCATGGTTAAACTTGCAGAGGAACACATTTGACCTGTTTCTGCTAGGAATATGGATATAATTATTTTTATACATGGGGATTATGGGTGAAATATCATCGTTACACATGCAGAGGAACACATTTGACCTGTTTCTGATAGGAATATGGTTCTAATTATTTTTCTACATGGGGATTATGGGTGAAATATCATTTTTACACATGCAGAGGAACACATTTGATCTGTTTCTGATAGGAATATGGTTATAATTATTTTTATGCCTGGGGATTATGGGTGAAATATCATGGTTACACTTGCAGAGGAACATATTTGACCTGTTTCTGATCAAAATATGGTTATAATTATTTTTATACATGGGGATTATGGGTGAAATATCATGGTTACACTTGCAGAGTAATAGATTTGACCTGTTTCTGATAGGAATATGGTTCTAAATATGCGAACCTGCCCCGCAAAGGCTCCGGAGCAGCTTTCGCTGCTTCGCACATGGAGCCCTATGGGTGAAATATCATGGTTACACATGCAGAGGAACACATTTGACCTGTTTCTGATAGGAATATGGTTCTAATTATTTTTCTACATGAGGATTATGGGTGAAATATCATGGTTAAACTTGCAGAGGAACACATTTGACCTGTTTCTGATAGGAATATGGATATAATTATTTTTATACATGGGGATTATGGGTGAAATATCATCGTTACACATGCAGAGGAACACATTTGACCTGTTTCTGATAGGAATATGGTTCTAATTATTTTTATACATGGGGATTATGGGTGAAATATAATTTTTACACATGCAGAGGAACACATTTGATCTGTTTCTGATAGGAATATGGTTATAATTATTTTTATGCCTGGGGATTATGGGTGAAATATCATGGTTACACTTGCAGAGGAACATATTTGACCTGTTTCTGATCAAAATATGGTTATAATTATTTTTATACATGGGGATTATGGGTGAAATATCATGGTTACACTTGCAGAGTAATAGATTTGACCTGTTTCTGATAGGAATATGGTTCTAAATATGCGAACCTGCCCCGCAAAGGCTCCGGAGCAGCTTTCGCTGCTTCGCACATGGAGCCCTATGGGTGAAATATCATGGTTACACATGCAGAGGAACACATTTGACCTGTTTCTGATAGGGATATGGTTCTAATTATTTTTTAAACATGGGGATTATGGGTGAACTATCATGGTTACACATGCAGATGAACACATTTGACCTGTTTCTGATAGGAATATGGATATAATTATTTTTATTATCAAATTGATACTACTGAGAATCTTCACTCTAGCCTCACTTTGGATCAGCACAGACTGAACTCTGAATCCTCATTAATTGTTCCTGGGATCTCAGCTCTCTAATCCCCTCAGCGGTTCACCATTCTGCCAGCACTAATTGGTAACGTGTTATTTTTTATTTTCTCTCACCACCAACTGCAAGTTCTTTTCTCACACAGTACTGCATCTGTACACATTGGAGTGTGTTACGTCACTCTGCAGAGCGACACAGTGATCTCAAACTCAGACTCAGGACTTCCTGTAGCCACGCAGCCTGTCAGCACTAGCAGCACCAGAGGACAGAATCTATGTACGGTACAGAGTTCATTCAAATAACACATCCTTATATTTTACTGGCATATATAAGACTTTTACTACTTGCTGATGTATTGCTACTTTTGCCTGATATTCAGTTACTTTAAATTGGAGATTGTTTCTCTTTTACTGATTCATACCTATGCTGCACACTTACTCACCACTGCCATCTACTGCTGCTAACTTACAGGAATCTTATTGCTTGCTATTCCATTTAACAAATTGTGTTATACATATATGTACCAGCTTACTCACTGCTACATTTTGCTCAATATTAGGAATTCCATTCTGGGCCTTTGAATTACTTATTTCCCCTTTTGTATTCCATAGCTATAGTTTAGATTTAGTTAGTGTAGGTATGTCCCCTGTGTATAGGTACTAATAAGTACTGTTCCACTACCTTTGACCTATGTTGGTCACCCTCATGTCTATGAGCAAACCAGGGTTTATTCTTGTAATAAAACCCGAAGTGGGGTGTGAGACTGAGCGGTTATTCATATATATATGTATGCATATAAGGGTGTTGTACTGATTCCTCACATATTACCTAGCCATTAAATTGTTCACCCTCTCTACATATATATATTCTCTTTCACAGAAAATGGATGTAGCAGAATTGACTAACCGTGTTGGAACTCTCGCACAAAATATGGATCTCATGATCCAGGGGTTGAGAGAAATGCAAGCAGAAAATCTGGAGCTGCGTAAATTTATACGCGATCAAGCACAGCAAAAACCTGTTACTGCTGAAGCCCCACCTCCTGAGCCTATACCTTGTCCTCCTGACAAATTCTCTGGTGAAAGATCACAATTTCATGATTTTAAAAACTCTTGCACACTTTACTTCTCCTTAAAACCACGTAGTTACCCGACTGATCGAATAAAAGTTCTCACAGTCATCTCATATTTGAGGGGTGAACCAAAGAGTTGGGCGAATACTTATTATGAGACTGACGATCCAATACTAGATTCTCTAGAGTCCTTTTTCTCAGCTATGTCTCTTCTATATGAGGACCATGATAAGCAGACAACTGCAGAAACAGCTATTAGGTCCTTGAAACAAGGCCGGTGTCCCGTTGAAGAATATATAGCTGAGTTTAAAAGGTGGGCTCCGGATACTTTGTGGAACACCCCAGCCTTAAAAAACCAATTTCGCATCGGTTTATCCGACTTATTAAAAGATGAACTTGCCCGTATAGACATGCCTGATAACCTTGAGAATTTAATGACTCTCACGATTAATATAGACCGTCGCCTCAGAGAAAGGAAGCATGAAAGGGGCACATCAGACCTATTCCAAAGGAAACCATACAGCTCTAGTTCTATTAGTACTCCTAAAAACCAGGATGAACCTATGGATATAGCTTTTGTTCGTGGGCCTCTTAAGCCAGAGGAAAAGACTAGACGCCGGTTAAACAACTTGTGCCTTTATTGTGCCTCCAAGGACCACACCGTAAAGGAATGCCCAACCCTGCAAAAGTCAAGAAAGGGTAAGCATGAAAGGTTTAATCCTGAGCTTAAGCATAAAAATGTTTCAAATAACACTTCACATTTTAATCATTCTGTTTCTCTGCAGTGGGATCATCAGGTGGTATCCGCGGTAGCGGTGATTGATTCAGGAGCCATAAACAGCTTTATAGATTCCACTTTTGTGCACTTGTATAATATTCCACTAATAAAGAAAACTGTTTCACTCGCAATACGTGTTGTGGATGGGTCTTTAATTAATTCAGGTCCTATATCGCATTACACACGACCTATACAGTTAACTTTTCCAAATGGTCATACTGAAGTGCGCACCTTTGATGTTATACACTCACCTCTTTTTCCTCTAATCTTGGGTTTTAATTGGCTGAAACAACACCAGCCCACGATAAACTGGCTTCAAGGCACTCTTACCTTTGATTCTCATTTCTGTAGAACTAACTGCATGCCTGAACCTATTCTGTTACAGTCCTCTACACAAATGATCCCAGATGAGTACTCAGATTTTAAAGATGTGTTTGACAAAAAACAAGCTCAAGCTTTGCCACCCCATAGGCCATTTGATTGTCCTATTGATCTCATACCCGGTTCAAAGATTCCTGTAGGTCATGTTTACCCTCTCTCACAACCAGAACTCACTCATTTGAAACAATATCTCAATGAAAATTTAGAAAAAGGTTTCATAAGGCCATCTTCCTCACCGGCAGGGGCCGGCATGTTCTTCGTCCGTAATAAGGATGACACCCTTAGACCAATCATTGACTACAGGGAACTCAATAAGTGCACAATAAAAAATCGATATCCTCTCCCTCTCATCCCGGAGTTGATTGAACGTCTCCAGGGTGCCAAAATATACACTAAGCTTGACTTACGCGGTGCATATAACTTGGTCAGGATGAGAGAGGGAGACGAGTGGCTCACAGCGTTCCGCACCCGATATGGCCTTTATGAATATCTAGTAATGCCATTCGGGTTGTGCAATGCACCTGCCACATTTCAGTATTTCATTAATCATCTCTTTAAAGATCTACTTGACACTTGTGTAGTCATTTATTTGGATGATATCCTCATATATTCAGACACCATCGATAACCACATTAATCATGTTAGGACTGTTCTACTCAGACTTAGAAAGAACCAGCTGTTTGCTAAATTGGAGAAATGTATCTTCCATTCCGAGACTATTTCATTCCTAGGCTACCACATTTCCCCTAGAGGTATTAGGATGGAGTCAAACAAAGTAGAGGCCATTACCAACTGGCCCCCACCAGCTTCCAAAAAGGATGTACAGAGATTCCTAGGCTTCTCGAATTTTTACAGAAATTTCATCAAGGATTTCTCAGCAATAGTGAAGCCTTTAACAGCACTCACAAGAAAATCAACCAAATTCCTCTGGACTCCAGAAGCTGAATGTTCTTTCCACATGCTCAAGAAAAGGTTTGTCACTGCTCCTGTTCTTCAGTTTCCGGATCCCGAGAAGCAGTTTTTTCTCGAAGTGGATGCTTCGGATTATGCACTAGGCGCAATTCTATCCCAAAGACTAAAGGAAGAAGAACCTCTGCATCCAGTAGCGTATTATTCTAGGACTATGAATAATGCCGAACTAAACTATTCTATTGGCGAAAAGGAGCTCTTAGCAATCAAGGCAGCTCTTGAATATTGGAGGCATCTTTTGGAAGGCGCAAGCCATCCCACTATTATCTACACAGACCACAGAAACTTGCAGTATTTAAAGACTAATAAAACGTTATCGGCTCGCCAAGTGCGTTGGAGCCTTTTCTTCACACGTTTTAACTTTATTATCACATATCGTCCAGCCTCTAGAAATCAGAAGGCTGATGCTCTCTCCAGATCCTCACCTAGACCGTTCAAGCAGTATGCACAGGAAACTATAATTCCACCCCATAAATTCATTGGGATCACCATGCATCAGGTTGCTTATTTCCGTAAGCACCAGAAGACCGATCCAAGCATACAAAACTTACAGCTACAAAAAGATTCCCATGGACTTTTCCATTCGAAGGGGAAGATATATGTCCCTCAGACTCTCAGAGATACAGTTATGCGTAATGCACATGAAACTCCTCTGTCTGGACACCCAGGTATTCGGAAAATGCTACACCTTATTCAAAGGGATTTCTGGTGGCCTGGCATTGCAAACTGTGTGAAGCATTATGTTCAAACTTGTCCTGTATGTGCTACCTGTAAACCTTCTCATATCAGACCTTATGGCCATCTTCTATCTCTACCTATAGCAGACAGGCCATGGCGGCATATCGCCATGGATTTTATTGTTGATCTTCCTACTTCCTCCAACCATAACACAATTTTAGTTGTGGTCGACCAGTTCTCTAAAATGGCCCACTTTATTCCTATGCTGGGTCTTCCAACTGCATCGGAAACAGCTGAAACTTTCCTAAAAAATGTGGTACGTCTCCATGAACTCCCTGATTCCATAACAACTGACAGGGGGTCCCAATTCACTTCCAAGTTTTGGATTCATCTCTGTAAATGTTTACATATTGACAGACATCTTACTTCGGCATACCATCCCCAGTCAAATGGTCAGACTGAATGGACTAACCAGACTCTTGAACAATACCTTAGATGTTTTTGCAACTTCCAACAAGATGACTGGTATGCTCTTATTCCGACTGCTGAATTCTCTTTTAACAACACTGTCAATGCTTCAACAAGGCTTACCCCTTTTTATGTAAATTATGGCTATCACCCTACTTACCATCTCCTCCACAGAATGACAACATTTCTCCTATGGTAACGGATTCTATCAATAGCCTTAAACAAACTTTTAAGTTACTACAGGAAACCCTGACATTAGCCCAAGCTAAGCAGAAGCATTACTATGATCTACGGAGATCTCAGCCACCACCGTATAAACCTGGAGATCTAGTTTGGTTATCCACAAAGAACCTCAAACTACAAATTCCTAGCAAGAAATTGGGCAGTCTTTTCATCGGACCTTACAAAATCCTCAGGGTTCTAAACATTAATGCCGTTACTTTGGAACATCCCACCTTCCATGTATCCTTGCTTAAACCTCACAATCCTACGAGGCCTCCTGCCACACTGACTACTCTTCCCACGCCTGATCCGGATATTAAAAGCTATGAAGTTGCCGATATTCTTGATTCCCGTATCTACAGACGTGCTCTACAGTATCTTGTTCGTTGGAAGGACTACGGACCTGAGGAAGATTCCTGGGAACCTGTTTCCAACATCTCAGCTCCGAGGTTGGTCTCCCTCTTCCACCGACGTCATCCTGACCGGCCCCGTCCTTGATTTGGAAGGGGACTCTTGAGGGGGGTATACTGTCAGGAACCACCTAATTGACATACTGTCACTTTAACTTTCTACATCATGTGATCAGCACATCCTATTTAAGCTTACCTGTGTCCATCAATCATTGCTAGGTAATTTAATACTACTGAGAATCTTCACTCTAGCCTCACTTTGGATCAGCACAGACTGAACTCTGAATCCTCATTAATTGTTCCTGGGATCTCAGCTCTCTAATCCCCTCAGCAGTTCACCATTCTGCCAGCACTAATTGGTAACGTGTTATTTTTGATTTTCTCTCACCACCAACTGCAAGTTCTTTTCTCACACAGTACTGCATCTGTACACATTAGAGTGTGTTACGTCACTCTGCAGAGCGACACAGTGATCTCAAACTCAGACTCAGGACTTCCTGTAGCCACGCAGCCTGTCAGCACTAGCAGCACCAGAGGACAGAATCTATGTACGGTACAGAGTTCATTCAAATAACACATCCTTACATTTTACTGGCATATATAAGACTTTTACTACTTGCTGATGTATTGCTACTTTTGCCTGATATTCAGTTACTTTAAATTGGAGATTGTTTCTCTTTTACTGATTCATACCTATGCTGCACACTTACTCACCACTGCCATCTACTGCTGCTAACTTACAGGAATCTTATTGCTTGCTATTCCATTTAACAAATTGTGTTATACATATATGTACCAGCTTACTCACTGCTACATTTTGCTCAATATTAGGAATTCCATTCTGGGCCTTTGAATTACTTATTTCCCCTTTTGTATTCCATAGCTATAGTTTAGATTTAGTTAGTGTAGGTATGTCCCCTGTGTATAGGTACTAATAAGTACTGTTCCACTACCTTTGACCTATGTTGGTCACCCTCATGTCTATGAGCAAACCAGGGTTTATTCTTGTAATAAAACCCGAAGTGGGGTGTGAGACTGAGCGGTTATTCATATATATATGTATGCATATAAGGGTGTTGTACTGATTCCTCACAAATGTGTTCCTCTGAATGTGTAACCATGACATTTCACCCATAATCCCCATGTATAAAAATAATTATAACCATATTCCTATCAGAAACAGATCAAATGTGTTACTCTGCAAGTGTAACCATGATATTTCACCCATAATCATCATGTATAAAAATAATTAGAACCATATTCCTATCAGAAAAAGGTCATATGTGTTCCACTGCATGTGTAACCATGATATTTCACCCATAATCCCCATGTATAAAAATAATTATATCCATATTCCTATCAGAAACAGGTCAAATGTGTTCCTCTGCAAGTTTAACCATGATATTTCACCCATAATCCTCATGTAGAAAAATAATTAGAACCATATTCCTATCAGAAACAGGTCAAATGTGTTCCTCTGCATGTGTAACCATGATATTTCACCCATAGGGCTCCATGTGCGAAGCAGCGACAGCTGCTCCGGAGCCTTTGCAGGGCAGGTTCGCATATGCGAGCCTGCTTCCCGCAATGTAAGAAGCAGCGGTCATTAGACCGCTGCTTCCTACAGCCTACGCCACTTCTTAGGTGGCGAAGCAAAATCACAGAGAGCACGCTCGCTCTCGGTGATTGACAGCCCCTTCAGTCCCGTGATTGGTCACGCGATTGAAGGGGCGGGCATTACACACTCCGATGAGTGTGTAATGGTACATACAGGCAAGCGGATCAATAGATCCGCTGCCTGTGTGTAGCGGAGGCGGGCGGACAGCTTCGCGAGTTAAGAAGCTGTCCGCCCGCCTCTTAGTACATGGCGCCCATAATCCCCATGTAGAAAAATATTTATAACTATATTCCTATCAGAAACAGGTCAAATGTGTTCCTCTGCATGTGTAACCATGATATTTCACCCATAATCCCCATGTATAAAAATAATTATAACCAAATTCCTGTCAGAAACAGGTCAAATGTGTTCCTCTGCATGTGTAACCATGATATTTCACCCATAATCCCCATGTATAAAAATAATTATATCCATATTCCTATCAGAAACAGGTCAAATGTGTTCCTCTGCATGTGTAACCATGATATTTCAGCCATAATCCCCATGTATAAAAATAATTATATCCATATTCCTATCAGAAATAGGTCAAATGTGTTCCTCTGCATGTGTAACCATGATAATTCAGCCATAATCCCCATGTATAAAAATAATTATATCCATATTCCTATCAGAAACAGTTCAAATGTGTTCCTCTGCATGTGTAACCATGATAATTCACCCATAATCCCCATGTAGAAAAAGAAATATAACCATATTCCTATTAGAAAACAGGTCAAATGTGTTCCTCTGCATGTGTAACCATGAAATTTCACCCATAATCCCCATATATAAAAATAATTATATCCATATTCCTATCAGAAACAGGTCAAATGTGTTCCTCTGCATGTGTAACCATGATATTTCAGCCATAATCCCCATGTATAAAAATAATTATATCCATATGCCTCTCAGAAACAGGTCAAATGTGTTCCTCTGCATGTGTAACCATGATATTTCACCCATAATCCCCATGTATAAAAATAATTATATCCATAATCCTATCAGAAACAGGTCAAATGTGTTTCTCTGCATGTGTAACCATGATAGTTCACCCATAATCCCCATTTTTAAAAAATAATTAGAACCATATTCCTATCAGAAACAGGTCAAATGTGTTCCTCTGCATGTGTAACCATGATATTTCACCCATAGGGCTCCATGTGCGAAGCAGCGAAAGCTGCTCCGGAGCCTTTGCGGGGCAGGTTCGCATATTTAGAACCATATTCCTATCAGAAACAGGTCAAATCTATTACTCTGCAAGTGTAATCATGATATTTCACCCATAATCCCCATGTATAAAAATAATTTATAACCATATTTTGATCAGAAACAGGTCAAATATGTTCCTCTGCAAGTGTAACATGATATTTCACCCATAATCCCCAGGCATAAAAATAATTATAACCATATTCCTATCAGAAACAGATCAAATGTGTTCCTCTGCATGTGTAAAAATTATATTTCACCCATAATCCCCATGTATAAAAATAATTAGAACCATATTCCTATCAGAAACAGGTCAAATGTGTTCCTCTGCATGTGTAACCATGATATTTCACCCATAATCCCCATGTATAAAAATAATTATATCCATATTCCTATCAGAAACAGGTCAAATGTGTTCCTCTGCAAGTTTAACCATGATATTTCACCCATAATCCTCATGTAGAAAAATAATTAGAACCATATTCCTATCAGAAACAGGTCAAATGTGTTCCTCTGCATGTGTAACCATGATATTTCACCCATAGGGCTCCATGTGCGAAGCAGCGAAAGCTGCTCCGGAGCCTTTGCGGGGCAGGTTCGCATATTTAGAACCATATTCCTATCAGAAACAGGTCAAATGTGTTCCTCTGCAAGTGTAACCATGATATTTCACCCATAATCCCATGTAGAAAAATAATTATAACCATATTTTGATCAGAAACAGGTCAAATATGTTCCTCTGCAAGTGTAACCATGATATTTCACCATAATCCCCAGGCATAAAAATAATTATAACCATATTCCTATCAGAAACAGATCAAATGTGTTCCTCTGCATGTGTAAAAATGATATTTCACCCATAATCCCCATGTATAAAAAATAATTAGAACCATATTCCTATCAGAAACAGGTCAAATGTGTTCCTCTGCATGAGTAACGATGATATTTCACCCATAAGCCCCATGTATAAAAATAATTATATCCATATTCCTATCAGAAACAGGTCAAATGTGTTCCTCTGCAAGTTTAACCATGATATTTCACCCATAATCCTCATGTAGAAAAATAATTATAACCATATTCCTATCAGAAACAGGTCAAATGTGTTCCTCTGCAAGTGTAACCATTATATTTCACCCATAATCCCCATGTAGAAAGATAATTATAACCATATTCCTATCAGAAACAGGTCAAATGTGTTCCTCTGCATGTGTAACCATGATATTTCACCCATAATCCCCATATATAAAAATAATTAGAACCATATTCCTATCAGAAACAGGTCAAATGTGTTCCTCTGCATGTGTAACCATGATATTTCACCCATAGTCCTGATGTATAAAAATAATTATAACCATATTCATATCAGAAACAGGTCTAATGTGTTCTTCTGCAGGTGTAACCATGATATTTCACCCATAAACCCATGTATAAAAATAATTATAACCATATTCCTATCAGAAACAGTTAAAATGTGTTCCTCTGCATGTGTAACCATGATATTTCACCCATAATCCCCATGTATAAAAAAAATTATAACCATATTCCTATCAGAAACAGGTCAAATGTGTTCCTCTGCAATTGTAACCATGATATTTCATCCATAATCCCCATGTAAAAAAATAATTATAAGCATATTCCTTCCTATCAGAAACAGATCAAATGTGTTCCTCTGTATGTGTAACCATGATATTTCCCCCATAATCCCCATGTATAAAAATAATTATAACCATATTCCTATCAGAAAAAGGTCAAATGTGTTCCTCTGCATGTGTAACCATGATATTTCACCCATAATCCCCATGTATAAAAATAATTATAACCATATTCCTATCAGAAACAGGTCAAATGTGTTCCTCTGCAAGTGTAACCATGATATTTCACCCATAATCCCCATGTATAAAAATAATTATAACCATATTCCTATCAGAAACAGATCAAATGTGTTAATCTGCAAGTGTAACCATGATATTTCACCCATAATCATCATGTATAAAAATAATTAGAACCATATTCCTAACAGAAACAGGTCATATGTGTTCCACTGCATGTGTAACCATGATATTTCACCCATAATCCCCATGTATAAAAATAATCAGAATCATATTTCTATCAGAAACAGGTCAAATGTGTTCCTCTGCAAGTGTAACCATGATATTTCACCCATAATCCCCATGCATAAAAATAATTATAACCATATCCCTTTTAGAAACAGGTCAAATGTGTTCCTCGGCATGTGTAACCATGATATTTCACCCATAATCCCCATATATAAAAATAATTAGAACCATATTCCTATCAGAAACAGGTCAAATGTGTTCCTCTGCATGTGTGACCATGATATTTCACCCATAGTCCTGATGTATAAAAATAATTATAACCATATTCATATCAGAAACAGGTCAAATGTGTTCCTCTGCAGGTGTAACCATGATATTTCACCCATAATCCCATGTATAAAAATAATTATAACCATATTGCTATCAGAAACAGTTAAAATGTGTTCCTCTGCATATGTAACCATGATATTTCATCCATAATCCCCATGTAGAAAAATAATTATAACCATATTCCTTTTTATCAGAAACAGGTCAAATGTGTTTCTCTGCATGTGTAACCATGATATTTCACTTATAATCCCCATGTATAAAAATAATTAGAACCATATTCCTATCAGAAACAGGTCAAATGTGTTCCTCTGCATGTGTAACCATGATATTTCACCCATAATCCCCATGTAGAAAAATAATTAGAACCATATTCCTATCAGAAACAGATCAAATGTGTTCCTCTGCATGTGTAACCATGATATTTCACCCATAATCCTCATGTATAAAAAAAAAATATAACCATATTCCTATCAGAAACAGGTCAAATGTGTTCCTCTGCAAGTGTAACCATGATATTTCACCCATAATCCTCATGTATAAAAAAACAAAAAAAAAACCATATTCCTATCAGAAACAGGTCAAATGTGTTCCTCTTCATGTGTAACCATGATATTTCACCCATAATCCCCAAGTAGAAAAATAATTATAACCATATTCCTATCAGAAACAGGTCAAATGTGTTCCTCTTCATGTGTAACCATGATATTTCACCCATAATCCTCATGTATAAAAATAATTAGAACCATATTCCTATCAGAAACAGGTCAAATGTGTTCCTCTGCATGTGTAACCATGATATTTCACCCATAATCCCCATGTATAACAATAATTATAACCATGTTCCTATCAGAAACAGGTCAAATGTGTTCCTCTGCATGTGTAACCATGATATTTCACCCATAATCCCCATGTATAACAATAATTATAATCATATTCCTATCAGAAACAGGTCAAATGTGTTCCTCTGCATGTGTAACCATGATATTTCACCCATAATCCCCATGTATAACAATAATTATAACCATATTCCTATCAGAAACAGGTCAAATGTGTTCCTCTGCATGTGTAACCATGATATTTTACCCATAATCCTCATGTATAAAAATAATCAGAACCATATTTCTATCAGAAACAGATCAAATGTGTTCCTCTGCAAGTGTAACCATGATATTTCATCCATGATCCCCATGTATAAAAATAATTATAACCATATTCCTATCAGAAACAGGTCAAATGTGTTCCTCTCCATGTGTAACCATGATATTTCACCCATAATCCCCATGTAGACAAATAGTTATAACCATATTTGTATCAGAAATTAAAATTTTCCTTGGCATGTTTAAAACATCTATTCACAGGTTCCTATCAAAACCGGTAAAAGGTGTTGCTTTGCACATACATGTACTATATTAAATTAGTAATGTGGTCCTACAAAAGTATTTTTCTATTATGTAATGTGATTCCATTATACAACTGTATATATGTCAGCAAGTGAATAGTTAAACATTTGCAACTACTGTTTGCAACTTAGTATCAAGCAGTGCAGAAAAGAACAACATATTTTGAGTTACAGCAGACTCATTACCATGAATGTGTTTAAAAAGTATAATGACATCTAGTGATAGTGTTTAGTATTGCAGACAATCATCCCATCTTCCCAATATGCAGTTTAGTATGTCCCTAAATTTATTTAGTATTAAAATGATAATTTTAGGGCTCATTAATGAAAATCCTTTATGTTTACAATTTGTACAACAAAATCTAACGTTAAAAGTTTGAGCTGATCCAGAGATCTATTGCAATCCTTTAGAAAAATGTATTCAATTTTAAAAAAATTTACAGAAAATACCCATTTTGTAGATAAATTATTTTTTTATTTACCCTACAATTAAATAAGATGGTGGTGACTGCTTACAGTCCTGAATCAGTTGAGCCTGGTTTAAAAAAAACAGCTGTCATTAATTATGACAAATGAGTCGATTATCTAAATGTTGCCAGATCAGACGTGGTTTTTCATGCTGGCCCTGGCAGGGGCTGTCCTGGTGGAATTATCTTAAAAAGGGAGCAGTCCCTGCGAGTGGTGATAGTGGTGAAATGTCTCCTATTGAAATTAATGGGGCTGTGTAGGGCGAAGTTAGCTGTGAGAGCACTTTAAAAATTAACTCATGCAGCCAATATAAATCACATTATGCTGCTTTCTGCGTATAGCATCTTCCAATCACCTATATTTTAGTATACATGTGCTTTTCTATTAGGGTATTAAGTATTTTGAGTAATTTGTCTCAACCTCATCATCTTTTCATTTTTGAGAAAAAAATCAGTGAGATCTATAGGACTGGAATGGTTAGAAAATGACGCTGGGATTAAAGAGAAAATTTCCTACACACCCATGGAATGCCCTTGTTTAGCCTATTTCTGTATTTTTTTGCACATGCAGTGTACTTTACGATTTATGCTGTGCATATTCAATACTATTTATTCCTGTGTAATTTACATACAAATTTAACATTTTTGATAAAATACGATTTTTGGTGAACAATTTTGTTATGATTTTTGATGTTCCTTAACAATAGGAAAAAAAATCCTGAGTATTTATTTGTGGACGATCAAATGATTTTTAAATTATGATTTTAATTGTGTACTTTTGTAATATATGCATCTCCTTCCCATACGAAAATGCAGAATTACGCCCCTTAGCCAGACACACTGTTTTCAAGGTAAAAAGTGGCTTTATATAATGTGACCAGGGAAATAGGACTGGCTGGCATTCTTAAAATCAGTGAAATCAAATATACATTATTATTATGTTTCTTAAGATCCTCAGATGATTAAAGGGCCATAATACCCAAATGTTTAAACACTTGAAAGTGATGCAGCATAGCTGTAAAAAGCTGACTATAAAATATCACCTGAACATCTCTATGTAAAAAAGAAAGATATTTTACCTCAAAAGTTCCTCACTAGCCACCTCCCATTGTAAAGGATTTCTAAGCAGCATTTTAGTGTGTTTGTCCTGGGACATCTGAAGGGACTAGCATTGTGCACTCTCATATTATTTCACCAATCAGGTAAAGGAAGCTTACTATGAAATCTCATGAGAGTTAAGTGAAATCTCATGAGATCACAGTAAGAGTTCATGACCTCAGCACTGCTGATGCTGATTGGCTGCTGTTCATTTCTTCATTTTTTTAAATTTTTTTACCTGCAGCTGGGAGCAGCTGAGTATAACTTTTTACACAGAACTTACTCTGCTGAGCTGAGGAAATTGTGAGGTAAAATATCTTTCTTTTTTACATAGAGATGCTCAGGTGATATTTTCCTGTCAGCTTTTTACAGTTATACTGCATCAGTTTCAAGTGATTTAGCATATGAGAATTATGTCCCTTTAAGTAATGTAACCGGTTGATTTTACCATGCTTTACTGTAATATTTCAAAAATGTCATACGTACATGTGGAATCATAATACTGATGTATGGTGTATGTTATATAAGCTATAGTACTTAATATGCATAATATTGTACTTAGAACAAATAATATCTGCTGTAGTTGACCCATAAATTTCCATGGTCAAGAATATTAATTTAGCAGCTAGCTCAACACATAAGGTATCATCTTCATTAAATATAATAGTTCAACAGTTGTAGCTATATTTTGTTAATATTATTTTTCATCTGCGGTTTGTCTAGGTAATTTTTCATAAGATAGAGAAAAAGTGAACTTATGAAAAATCAGTAGTGTCATCCAGTGAGATCGAGGAGTAGCTTTTCAGTCATGTGTGTCCTTTACAACACTCCCTAACATAATATACAAGAAATTTGTTTTTTTAAAATAAGTTATCCTTCATATATACATAAATATACTTCTTGGTTCTGTGTTCTTAAAGTTTTACTTCCACAATTTTTAGATCACTGGACACCACCATTTTTGTTTTTCTCCATTCAATGTATTCCACAACTCCATAAAGCACCAGGCCCATTATCAACATAGACAATACTATGAACAGTTTCACATAAACACATAAAAAGGAACTGTATCCAAAAGACATGACATATCCCAATGACTTCCATAGCAGATAGTTTGCAAACGCTGCTTCTTTATTATCTTCAAAAAGTATTCCATAAAGAGCTAAGTAGACAGAGAAAATGTGTTAAAACAGTGTTAAAGTTTTATTTGTTTTTTTAATTTACAAACATCACAATAGCAACATAAATACATGACTAACATTTCAATATGTGATTAGCAATCGATTTAAGCTAACGCGTCTAAGAAGTAAAAAAATTAAATTTAAACAGTCATTTTACCCCCAAAAAAATAAAGAAAGATTACCTCTCAGTTATTACATTGTTAATGATTCAGGGGATTTTATATTTATTTTGTAATGTTTTCCCATATTTCTTTAACTGTTACAAAAAAAATAATAATTTTTAATATATTGATATTCCTCATTCAAAAGATTTTCATTTATTTTTATTAACCAATTTTCATGTGTAGGTGGTGTTGTGTTCTTCCAATTTTTACAATTATATTTTTAGGGCTATTAAACATGATTTGTGTTAGACATAATATTTGTTCATATGTGTTTACTGTTTATATCATTCAGTATCAATAATAGAAAATTATTTACTTGATGACTCTCTCAGTACATTTATCAATGGTAGCTAAAAATTTTAAACAAAACCTTTTTATTTGTCCAGAGAATGTCATAAGTTATTTTTTCCCCACAACCTCGTCAACATAAATCTGACAAATGAGGGTAGTAAGGTACCATCTAGTTCATATTTTAAAATGTGTGTTCTATACATCTTGCTGATATTGAGGATTTTGCAGTCTGTTTAAATATTTTAAGCCAAGTTTTTAAATCAAAAGACTTGCCAGTTTTCCACATATTTTGGTAAGTCGTATAATTTATCAAGAGATCATATGATCTATATAAACGTTTTTTTTTATTATTATTTAATTGAGAAGTACATATACTTCAAATTTTGTTAAGGGCCTCACTAGATTATTTTTAGTCTTACTAGTGTCCATAAAATGATATATTTGTAAATAAAAATATAAATAATACACTCATAACCTTAGTCTTTATGTTTTTCTTGTTAGAGTAATTTTCCATTTTCAGTTATGTCAAAAATCTTAACACTATTACGGAATTTATTCCCTCTAATTTGCCCTTTTAAAATCATATTGTTTTCTAATAGGGAAAACAATGGAGATGGGATAGTAGAAAGATTATGATTTTTCCTGATCAGCTAATCCGATATCTGAAGTGTCTCTTTTGTTATATAGTATTTTTCAATCTTATTAGATCTATCTTTCAGTTCTAACCAACATTGGTTACTAATAGTTTTGGTTTTTAAAAGCTGATTTTCTAGTTGTACCCAACTTTCAGCTTTCTCATTTAGATGCCAATCTAAGATCTGTTGTAACCTAACGGCTTGTCTATATTTGTATATAAGTATTAGTCCTAAACCCCCCGTTGTTCTATTCATAAATAATATATCTTTATTAACTCTTGGATAAGTCATCCCCCACACATAATAAAATAGTAATACAGTTTTAAACTGACTCAATGACTACAAAATAAATAACAAACAAGATACAGTCACTACTTAAAAATGAAATATATGATTTTTAGATGCTACTAATTTAATACTATGGTCAATGTATCAAAAAACAAACCACAGCATTGATTGGAAAAAAATAAAATGTGAAAATACATTCTAACTGTTATCATGTGTTTAAACCCTTAAAGTTACAGATATTTCCCCAGGCTTTATTACTGGCTAACAGTGTATATTTGTATGACTAAGCAAACACAAATATGCAGCATAACAAGGAATTTATATAGCCCATCATTTGTAAAATTCTGCTTAAATACAAATAAGAGAGATGGAGTATAAACTGTCAAAAAGCGATGTCTGGGAAGTCCATGGGTAGGCTTTTAACAGTATGGGCTGGGTAAAGTTTTTTGGGCAGGGTTTTTATTTTTCCAGATTTCTCATAAAGAAACAGAAAAAATAGGGATAATAGGACTTACATAACAATCAGTGATCATCAAATAAATTGCAAGACCATTGGGCGGCATTGCAATTTTAATAAAGAAACTATAAAACTTTATTAATTGCTCTAGGAGATTATTATGTCAGCTTAATAGGCATTCACATGTGCGCTACACAGGCAAATCTCTTGTGGTACATCCTGTTTTCCTGCTTGAAATCACAGCCAAAACCTCAATACCAATATGTCCTTGTCTGAATGAACAGCTTAAGTAGTTTATCCACCATTTTTTTTTTTGTGGTGTACTCTTTACCATTAGCTGCTGTATGAATATAATTTGCTAAACAATGTTGTGAATGTTCCAATATTTTTAAATTTTGAAATGCCCTGATAATTTAGAAAGTAGAGATGGACACTGTTATTGGAATTAATACTGATCATTTACCAACGCCAGTTATCAATGCTTACATTACTTACCATTCACTAATGTCTGCCAAACAGCATCACCAATACCCCAAAGTCCTGAGAAGGCAAAAAAGATTCCTAACTGATCAGGGTGAGGTTTCCACCAAAATAGTGTCCCAATGCTGATAATGTTAGTGACCGCAGCTATAAAAAATAATATGCAATAGTGCTACCATCAGAAAGGACAAACCAAATGTCTATAGGAATATTTTTTATTTAGTAAGAAATTGTAGAGGACAATTGAGCAATTACAAATTGTCCTATATTTAATATAGAGTGTACTAGTTACTTTTTGTCTCATTATAATAAATATACATTCTGTTTCACCCTGACCACCAATAAAGCTGTGTTCGTCTTGCTTCTGCACTGGAAAGGTGTGTTTAAAGGTAAAAAAAACTGATTTCTCAACTAGTTTCACTACAATAGAATTCTGTATTGACCTATTAGAATGTGTTTTTGCTTTATAATTTGTGTGCTGGAATTACATGAAATTTTTATATGTAAAGCCCGTCATGTTTTACAAAATAAATATTTTCTCTTTTTAGAGACTGCACATAAACCACATTGACTTTTTTTTTCTTTATTTCAATCTGATTAAGGGATAGATTATGCGTTGCACGCTAGCAATATTGGATTTTTTGGGCTTTTCGCACACATCGGAAATGCACATGTATTACGAATAAAAAGTAAATGCGAACAAGTGAGCACATTTGTGATTTACGCTCATCGAGTTAGCGAAACTTCAAAGCTCTGGCTACCTGTTACGCAAGACTAAAAAGTTGCACAATACAGTACACTCATATTAACACTGTGTAATAAAAAAATATTAATAAAAAAATGCATTAAAAGTTATAAGGGCTCAAAGATATAAGGTCTCAGGTGTTAGAAAAAAAAAGGACTGCAAAGGGCTTTAAAATAGAGATACATATATATATATATATATATATATATATATATATATATATGTTTATATGTGTGTACATACTGTATGTATTTATATATGTTTTTACAGATTACATATGCATACATATTTAGAAATTGGAACCCTTTGCAGTCAAGTAGTTAAAAAATGAAAAATCATATTTTAAAACATTTTATAAGTGAGGCACTAAGATAAGAATTATTATTTTATAAGTGAGGCACTAAGATAAGAATACAAGAATTATACTCAGTACTCGCTACAGTGCTGCCTATTATACTAATGAACTGCCTATTGACATCTGCTGAAGAAATGCACACTACCTCAAGCTTACCCTATTCTCTCTCTTCTGCTTTCAGGTATGTGAATAGAGTTCCTGTTCATCTGCAAACTTTTCACTGCACTCTGGTGTTTTTTCCTCCACTGTAACTCTATTTTGGTATGTGAATAGAGTCCCTGTTCATCTGCAAACTTTTCACTGCACTCTGGGGGGTTTTCCTCACCTGTAACTCTCTTTTGGTGTGTGAATAGAGTCCCTGTTCATCTGCATACTTTTCAATACACTCTGTTTTTTCCTCTCCTATATCTCTCTTTTGGTATGTGAATAGAGTCTGTGACAGACCCTTCTGTCAGTACTGAAAGAGTTAACTTTGTTCATCTTTAAGAAGCTATTTTCTAAAGACAGGGTTGCTGGCATCAGCTATTGTGTACTGTAATTAAGTTTAGTGATAAACATTCACATTTTTTAATCACATCCAGAGAGCAGACGCCTAAGTGATAAGAAAGACTAAATTGCTTATCTGCTTAAGTAATGTAATTCTATTGTATCATGTCAAAGGGCGTTTTCCCTCTATCTAATGTACAATATTCTTTTAACCCCCCATCTGGGGTCAGACCTGCATAAATACTGGGCATGTAGCCTTCAATAAAGTGCATTCTGTTTTTACCTTCAATGTGGAGCCTGGTCTCATGTTTGAGGGGGGGAATTAGATGGGTTGTGAGTTGCTGATCTCACATTCAGGGCATCTTCCATCTGGTATTAACCCTTGGTATCCTGTTGGTACCGTAACAATTGGTGGCAAGCGACGGGAGGATCCTTATCGCCCAGAAGAGCAACTACACAAGCCAGTAACCTCAGGAAGAGGGGGATTATTACAATACTGACTAAGATGGAAAGAGTACCAGGGACCGAAGGAACCAATGGGCCCAGCATATCAGACAGAACCCCCGAAGAAGCAAGCTTTGATCGGGAGGTTAAAATAAGACTGGCACATTATGGCCCCAACCCATCTGCGGAAATTATCGACCGGGTCATAGCAGCTGTGGAGGCCAACCTACTTCGCCAAAGCGGCGCTGCAGCAGCCCAAGTCACAGCAACCCCAGTGGAAAAGGGAAAAGTAAATTTTGCAGCTTTTAAAAACTTCCTGGAAACAGAAGGAGAGATTGATGGGTACCTTGCGGATTTTGAGAGGCAATGTGCACTACACAAGGTACCCGCAGAGGACTGGGTCGCGATATTATCCGGAAAATTATCCGGCCGGGCCAGTGAGGCTTTTCGGGCCATTCCAGATGAGGAAGTCGGGGATTATAATACTGTAAAAGAGGCTCTGCTCTCCAGGTATGCGGTTACACCGGAGACATACCGGAGGCGGTTCAGAGACACTGTTAAATTAGCTGGTGATTCCTACGTTGAGTGGGCATGTAAGGTGCACTGCACAGCAGCTCATTGGATAGCGGGGTGCCAAGCCGTATCTGGGGAAGAGGTGCTGCAGCTATTCCTGTTGGAACATTGCTTTGACAAGTTGTCAGCAGGAGTTAGAGAGTGGGTTCGGGACCGTAAACCCTCCACCCTGCATGAAGCTGCTCTCTTGGCAGATGAGTATACGGATGCCCGCAAACTGGACACTGCTACCACTAAGCCCCCTGCCAGAGTGGAGTACAGACCCCCAGTCACCCCAGCAGCTGCCAGTTACCAACCCCCGGTGCACCGCTATACCACACGGCCTCTGGCCACGAACTACCCTCAGAGAGCCCGGTTCAATTTGCGGGGCTACTCACAACCTATTCAGTGCTTTGGATGTAAGCAACTAGGGCACAAAAGACCAGAGTGTCCCCTAACGCAGCGAACCAAGCACAGTCCTGGAGAAGACCCGCCGGCAGAATCCCACATAACTCTCAGCCTGCGCCCCACTACGTAGAAGAGCAAGAATGCTGGGGCATCCTACATGAAGCAGACCCCGTGCAAGCTGCCCACCGGAATAACCAGCAACTGGTTAAAGTGAATGGGAAGGAGGTCAGTGGTCTACGGGATACTGGTGCTACCATGACCTTGCTTCAAAAGAACTTGGTGTCTGAGAAACAGCACACTGGAGACACTGTGGCTGTGAGGGTAGCAGGTGGCGCTGTGTTCCGCCTACCTGTTGCCCAGGTACATTTGGATTGGGGAGGGGGCGCTAGACCTGTGAATGTGGGGGTCAAGAAGGACTTACCTGCTGATGTTCTCCTTGGAAATAACTTGGCCCCCCTTGTTTCTGCCTATGCTCCCATGGGTCCCACCGATGTTAACCCTGTGCCTACCCGTGCCCAGATCCGTGCCGCAGAGACTGACCCACCTGCTGCTGAGCCCCAGGACGCTGAGCTCAGTAAATCTCTATCCGCTATTGATACGTGGAAGTCCCATTACCATGCGCTGATGAAGGAGAAGAGTCAAGTAGAGGATGAAATGGTCACGATAAACAATCACGTAACAGTGCTAGCAGGAGAGAGAAGAGGGAGCGCAGAGGAAAAAGTGCATTTTAGAACGTGAATCTCTGCTAGGACAAAGTCTGCACCAACAGACTGCAGAAAACACCCAGCTTGAGAGTGGAACATGAAACAGTAAGACAAACTTAGCGATACTGGAGGAGAAGCTGGCGCTGGCTCATAGTGAGGTGCAGCAACTCAAGGCCACCCTATGTCAGTATGAAGGGATTGTGGATACCCATAAAGAGCAGGTACAAAAAACTCGTAAAGAAGCTGATGAGATTTTGAAGGACTGTTTAGCCCTAGTCTGGGCACTGAGGAAGTTGAACCTTATTTATACGGGCAGGAATTCTCTCTCATAACAGAATACAGATGGGATTGCCCCCGGCAAACTGACATACCTACCACACTCCTAGTCCGGTCATCCCCAGGTTGACCCGCCAAAGGGTCAAGCCGGGTCCTGCCAGAGTGTTCCACAAGGGGGGAGCTATGTGACAGACCATTCTGTCAGTACTGAAAGAGTTAACTTTGTTCAGCTTTAAGAAGCTATTTCCTAAAGACAGGGTTGCTGGCATCAGCTATTGTGTACTGTAATTAAGTTTAGTGATAAACATTCACATTGTTTAATCACATCCAGAGAGCAGACGCCTAAGTGATAAGAAAGATAAATTGTTTATCTGCTTAAGTAATGTAATTCTATTGTATCATGTCAAAGGGCGTTTTCCCTCTATCTAATGTACAATATTCTTTCAACCCCCCATCTGGGGTCAGACCTGCATAAATACTGGGCATGTAGCGTTCAATAAAGTGCATTCTGTTTTTACCTTCAATGTGGAGCCTGGTCTCATGTTTGAGGGGGGGAATTAGATAGGTTGTGAGTTGCTGATCTCACATTCAGGGCATCTTCCATCTGGTATTAACCCTTGGTATCCGGTTGGTACCGTAACAGAGTCCCTGTTCATCTGCAAACTTTTCACTGCACTCTGGTGTTCTTTCCTCTCCTGTAGCTTTCTTTGGTATGTATTATATGTATATTGAGCATATGATTTTAGGTTGGCCTGCATTTATTGTAATGTTATTCCAATGTCTTACTTCTAATGTTTTGTAATTGCCACGTGATGTTTCAATCCTTATCAATACTTGCTATTTTTCTTAAATGCATAGCTGTTGTATGCCATAGCTTCACCCCTCTCCAAATTTTACTCTATTTATCTCACCCTGACCTGACCAAAATCTAACTTTCCATTGGCCTTTTAAATTGTCTTTGACTTAGCAATCAACTAATTTAGTGGACCCAGCTGACTGCCCTGCCTGTATATATTTAACACTAGTTTGGGATGTGCATTGCACAGGGGGGTGCATTGATTGAGCAGTGAGCATTGGCACTAAGATAAGAATTATATAATATTCAACAATGATTGGACAATTGGCAAAAATATAAGACCTAGTACTTTTGTAATATTGTGCTTTATGTATCTCATTGTTCTCCATATGCAAGTACTGCTGTAATACTGTGTTTAATTGACTCGCACTTTTATAAAACTGCTCAATACTCTTCATATTCCTTTTTGCTACCCTCTTGTACTCTATAACAAACTACCTTATTCCAATTACTCTTCACCTTCACCACCCTGCACTTATTATTAGCCCATCTCTCTTAAACTCACCTTACTTTTGTACTCCATGAACTTTACCTATTCCTAAACACTTTCTCTCCACCCTGCACCTCGTCCCCAATAAACGTTCATTACTGCAAATCTGCATCTCATCTCATGTCACTCTTACCTCTTGCTTTATACTAGCTGCTGGTAACATCTCCCCTAATCCTGGTCCCCCAACAACTTCCTATCCATGCACATCCATGTGTATCCTTCCATAGACCTCAGAAACAAACTCTGGTAACCTTACTACACATTCCTCTTGTATCTAAAGCCCACAAACCCCCTTCACTTGTGCACTCTGTTGCAACAAGCTCACTTCTATCCATGACCTCTTTATCTTCCACTCCTTCAACCTTCTGGCTCTCACAGAAACCTGGCTCTCTCCCTTGAACAGCATCCACTGTTGCTGTACATGTGGGTCTCCACTTCAGCCACACTCCTATGTCTGGTAATAGACAAGGGGTGGTTTAGGTATTTTACTTTCTTCTCATTGCACCTTTCAACAAATACAACCCATCTCTTCCCTCACATTTTCCTCATTTGAAACCCATGATTCACTTATTCTCTCCCCTTTCTATACATGTTGCAGTCATATACCGACCCACTGGCTCCTCAACTCAATTTCTAGATCACTTGACTTCCTGGCTACCTTATTTCCTTTCCTCAGACACCCCTGTCCTCATTCTTAGTGACTTCAACATCCCTCTTGACAATCCCACTGCCTCCTCTGCAAAACAACTTCTGCAAATCACTTCCTCTTTCGGTTTGTCACAATGGACTGACTCTCCCACTCACAAATATGGTCACTCCCTTGACCTGATCTTTAGCTATCGATGCACTATTTCAAACTTTACAAACTCCCTTTTCCTCTTTCTGACCACTCTCTCCTCACTTGCAACATCACATCCCTACCTTCAACTCTCCCTCCTACTCCGCACACTCCACAGAGACAGCAATTGTTAAGGTTGCCAACAACCTACTTACAGCAAAATCAAAATTCCACTTCTCTCTGCTTATCCTCCTTGATCTGTACGCAGCCTTTGATACTGTTGACCACCCTCTTTTGCTCAAAACCCTCCAATCCTTCTGCATTTGTGACTCAGGCTTTTCGTGGTTCTCTTCCTACCTGTCTAACCGTACCTTTAGTGTAGCCTTCTCTGGGGCTTCCTCTGCCCCGTCACCACTTTCTTTTGGCGTACAACAAGGTTCTGTCCTTGGTCCCCTTCTCTTCTCAATCTACACGTCATCATTAGGTTCCCTAATAAAGTCCCGCGGGTTCCAATATCATTTCTATGCCAACGACACCCAAATCTACTTCTCTGCATTAGACCTATCTCCTTCCTTGTTAACCCGTGTCACTAACTGTCTTTCTTACCTCTCTTCCTGGATGTCCACTCACTACCTTAAACTAAATCTCTCCAAAACTGAGCTCTTAATTTTCCCCCTTCTTCCAAAATTTCTGTCATTACCCCTATCCCGCATGTCTTGGGGTCACATTTGACTCAGATCTTTCCTTCACTCCTCACATTCAGTCCTTGGTTAAAGCCTGCCGCTTCCACCTTAAAAACATCTCTAAAATTAGACATTTCCTTACAGAAGGCAGAACTAAGATTTGAATCCACTCTCTCATCCTTTCCTGCCTCGACTACTGCAATTCTGTCCTCTCTGGTCTCCCTAGCTGCTGCCTAGCTCCTTTACAATCCATAATGAATGCCTCTGCCAGGCTCATCTTCGTTACATGTTGCTCTTCATCTACTGAACCTCTCTGCCAATCCCTTTACTGGCTTCCTCTTGCCTCTAGGATTAAACACAAAATTCTGACTTTGACATACAAGGCCCTCAACTGCACTGCTCCCCCTATATCTCAGACCTTGTTTCCAGATACTCTCCCTCCCATCCCCTTCACTCTGCTCAAGACCTCCTACTCCCCTCCTCTCTTGTTACCTCCTCACATTCCCATTTACAGGACTTCTTCAGACTGGCTCCCATCTTGTGGAACTCTCTACCTCGCTCCACAAGATTCTCCCCTAGTTTTGAAAGCTCCAAGCACTCCCTAAAGACTCTACTGTTCAGGAATGCATACAATCTACACTAACCTTTCTTTATACCAGTTCCTCTCCTCCATTGCTATCCCCTTGAACCCCCTCAGCATGTAAACCTAAGAGCCCGGCTGTTTGTAGATCACCTTCTTAGCGAGCTGATTACAACAGTGCGACTCTTGGCAGGGCCCTCTACCCATTTGATCCCTATAAATGTTTCCTTGTATACCGCCTATGTTTATAGCACTGCAGAATCTGTTGGCATTCTACAAATAACCGATAATAATAATAATATCCATATTTAATAAAGTGTTTGTGTATGTACTCTAAATGACAGAGAGGGAGATATTTAATGTCAGGTTAGCTCATTTGAGTAAACATGATCGGGTTTATGAGCGAGTATTGGTGTTGGCTTTTTTCCCACATTTTGCTCTCTTTTGAAGCCTATGGGGGAATATGTTAACTTGTTCACAATATTTAAAGTTCAGCTCTTTGCGTGTGTTGCATTTTCACTCATGAGCAAATGTTTTACTTTCAACTTGTAATACAAGCGCAACCCAACTCATGCAAAAAACCTTCTACAAGCAAAGTTAATACAAGACTGCAAAATAGCACGCCATTCGTATTCTAGTTCTTACTCCGGCTATATCACATGAAATTTGCGTATAATGTTTAATATACTTTTGCATCAATAGATAAACATCTTCAAGTGACAGTCACTATTGCAAACTATGCTTTATTAGGGTTTCCTAATGTGAAATATATCATGCACTAGCATTAAAGATTCACTCCTCATTATCTCACCTCCTGCAATGGTGTTATAAACCTTTAGAGGACATTTTCTTTTTGTACTTTTATGTTTCTTTAAGAGTTAAACTATGGCAAAGATTCACATAAAGATTCACTTTGCTCTGTGAGAGTTTGCAGCATTGATTTTCTCTGTAAAAGTAAGTTTTTCTGTTTAAGTAAAGAGTTAGTGAAACAAGGGTGTTTTTAAATTGTTTGCTGTTTAAGGGGTGAAGTTAAAAATTTAAAGTGATGGTAAATTTCATACTTTAAGAATGTTGAAATAAAAAATATATTAGTTTGCAAGTAAAACCACAATAATTATTTTGAAAGTGTATATATATTTTATAATAAAAGTTTAAGAATCCTAATTAGTATTATCTGTTCCTCTGCGCCCCCTTCATTTCCTCTTTTGGCTGTGCTGTGATGAATTGTCAGGGTACCAGGAATCAGACTGAGATGTGAAGTGCAAAAATAATCACACCTTTATTAATAACAAAAAATAATAAAAAGTCCACAAGCCAAATGACAAGCCAGGAGTCAAAGCCAGAGCTGGTAGTCAGACGAGCCGAGTCAGGAGCCAAAGCAAGTAGTCAGACAAACCAGGATTAGGGAACTAGGAAAACAGCAGAGTCAGGAACAAGCCAGGGATCAGGAACCAGAAGGGACGTCAGACAAGCCAGGTAATACACAGGAACTGGAACACAGAAACTAACAAACAAGTCTGAGACAACGCAAAGGAAAAAACATACTGAACAGAGGCCCTTTAAATAATAAGTGTGACATCATAATCCTGAGACTGCAACCTGTCTCAAACTGATGATGTTCACCAGTTCGGCCATAAGAGGGCGCTCAGATAAGTGAGCAGCGTTACACACTCTGCATCAGATTCAGTGAGAGAGGTAAATAAAATTGCAGCCAGCAGCAAATAGCAAACAAAGCAGGGTGAAACCCTGACAGTACCCTCCCCTCAACGACCCCTCCCCCGTGGGAGGACAAAAGGCTTATTGGGGAAATGGGCATGGAAGGCACTGAAGAAGGCATGAACATCAGAGGTGGGAACCCATGAATGCTCCTCCGGACCATAACCCCTCCAGTGAACCAAATACTGTACGCAACCCCTGGACATACGAAAGTCAATAATGCTGCTGACCTCATATTCTTCATGGTTGTCAACTGAGATAGGACAGGGACGAGGCAACACAGTGGTAAACCAATTACAAACCAATGGTTTCAAGAGGGAGACATGAAAAACATTGGAGATGCGCATTGCAGGAGGAAGGTCAAGAGCGTAGGCAACAGGATTGAACCGTCTGAGTATTCGAAAAGGACCAACATAATGGGGAGCCAGTTTATTAGAAGGCACATGAAGGTTCAAGTTGCGGGAGGACAGCCAAACCCTCTCACTAACCTGGTAGGAAGGCGTGGGCAGACGCCTACAATCAGCCTGGAATTTTTGGTGCCGCATAGACCGATGAAGGCAAACCTGAATCTGCACCCACGTGGCTTTGTCAGAAATGCTCCTCCAAAACCGGATTACCCTGAGACATGAATGAATCGGGCAACAAGGATGGTTAAAACCCATAATTCGCCATGAATGGGGATAACTGGGAGGAAGCAGTAATAGCACTATTACGAGTGAACACTGCCCAAGGTAACAGTTCAGACCAATTATTGTGGTGATCTGAGACATAGCAACGAAGGAACTGTTCCAGAGCTTGATTAGACCATCCCGCAGCCCCATTGGATTGAGGGTGATATGCCGAGGAGAAGGAAATGTGGATCCCTATTTGAGCACAAAAGGAGCGCCAAAATCTGGAGACAAACTGGCTACCCCAGTCCGAGACTATCTCCTTGGGTAACCCATGTAAACGGAAGACCTCCCGGACAAAAATTGAAGCAAGCTCCTGAGCGTTAGGTAGCTTCTTCAAGGGAATGAAATGTGACATTTTAGAAAAACGGTCAACCACCATTAGGATAACAGTATTGCCATTGGAAACTGTGAGCTCGACAATAAAGTCCATGGAAAGATGTGTCCAAGGACGCTCACCATTAGCAACTGGTTGGAGAAGACCCACAGGAAGATGTTGAGGAGTCTTGTTTTGTGCACAGACTGAGCAGGAGACAACATACGCAGCAACATCAGAACGAAGACCTGGCCACCAGAATTGTTCTTGCCCGGGTGACCTGCGGCTTTAGGATAGAGGTAAGTGTGCAATAGTTTAGTTAGAAGATTCTCACTTACCACTAGGTTTCTCAGGAGGTAGATTGGTTTGTGCAGCCAGGTTCAAATTATTACGTATGGTGGCCAAAATATGGTCAGGAGGTATAACTGGAGTAGGTATAGTCTCCTTCTTGGACAGAGGCGAATATTGTCAAGAGAGGGCATCAGCCCTAACATTTTTACTACCAGGCAGGTAGGAGACCACATAATTAAACCGAGACAAAAATAGCGCCCATCTGGCCTGTCCGGGCGACAAACGTTTTGCTTCGGATAGATAAGTTAAATTCTTGTGGTCAGTAAGAATGAGCACTGGTACGCTAGTACCCTCGAGAAGATGCCGCTATTCCTTGAGTGCCAAAATTATGGCCAGTAATTCCCTGTCGCCAATTACATAATTGCACTCCGCTGGAGACAATTTCTTAGAGAAGAAACCACACGGATGCAAGGAACGGTCAGTCGTAGGACGTTGAGACAAAAGGGCACCTATTCCAGTCTCAGACGCATCAACCTCAAGAATGAAAGGCAGGACAGGTTTAGGATGAGCTAGAACTGGACCAGCAGAAAAGGCTTAAGACTCTCAAAGGCCTTAATGGCAGTAGGTGACCAATGGAGTGGATCATTCTCTTTACGGGTCATGTCTGTGATAGGTTTGACCAAGGAAGAAAAGTTTTTAATAAACTTTCTATAGTAATTGGCGAAGCCCAAAAAACGTTGAATAGACCGAAGACCAACTGGGCGAGGCTACTGCAGAACTGCAGACAACTTGTCAGTATCCATGGAAAACCCTGCAACAGAGATTACATAACCTAGGAAGGTTACTTGAGTCTGATGGAACTCACATTTCTCGAGTTTACAAAACAGGCTGTTCTCACGTAGTCTCTGAAGTACTTGTGTGACATCAGAACGATGAGCCTCAAGTGTGGGTGAGTGTATGAGGATGTCGCCTAAGTACACCACAACACACTGTTGCAACATATCTCGTAGGACATCATTAATAAATTCCTGGAAAACAGCAGGAGCATTACATAGGCCAAAGGGCATTACAAGATATTCATAATGCCCGCTCCTGGTGTTAAATGCTGTTTTCCATTCATGGCCCTCCTTGATCCTAACGAGATTCTCCGCTGCTCGACGAGGATAAACCACCCAAGGTATGCCCCCGACAGGAACTTAAGTGCGAGCGTTTCCCAGCCGTGTAGGACAAGACTTTAAAAGGTGGCCCTGTAACCCACAATAGAAGCAGAAGACACAAAAGACATGTGAATCCCAACTGCATCGGCTCAGCAGTACCTGGTGACTCGGGATCAGGAGGCATGGGTGGGAACAAAAACATAGGAGACAACGGAACAGGAGGCTTCCGCAAGTGCTCCTTGGAAGAGGGCCTCTCTCTGAGTCTGATGTCAATTAGGATTAACAAAGACACCAATGCCTCAAGGTCCTCTGGTAAATCTCTGGCAGCAACTTTGTCTTTATTCGCATCAGAGAGCCCATGAAAGAAGGCGGTTACTAGGGCTTCATTGTTCCAACATACCTCTGCGGCAAGTGTACGGAACTCAATGGCATACTGAGCAATAGATCTCGTACCTTGCTGAATGGACACAAGTCATTTGGCAGCAGAGGAGGAGCGAGTCGGATTTCAAATACCCTTCGAAAGGAGGCCACACATTCAGGGTAATTAGAAATCACTGGTTTATTAGTCTCCCACAAGGGATTAGCCCAAGCAAGGGCCGTGTCAGAGAGTAAAGAGATGAGAAATCCCACCTTAGCTCTGTCAGAGGGAAACGCCTGAGGTAACATCAAAAATACCTCTGCACTGATTAGGATCGCCTCCATATCGCTGAGGTAGAGGTGCAGAACCGGACATGCTCCTGGTAGGACTAGGTGCAGCAGCGGAAACAGGAGCAGCCATAACTTGTGGGACACTCTGATATAAATTTGCAGTGCGAGTCAGAAGGGTTTGCAGGCCTAGTGCATACTGATTCAAGCGGTGATCCTGTTCATCCATCCTGGAAATTATGGTGGGTAAAGGTGGATTATTAGCACTGTCAGGACTCATGGACCTTGCGTAATGTCAGGGTACCAGGAATTAGACTGAGACGTGAAGTGCAAAAATAATCACACCTTTATTAATAACTAAAAATAATAAAATGTCCACAAGCCAAAAGACAAGTCAGGAATCAAAGCCAGAAGCTGGTAGTCAGACGAGCCGGGATCAGGGAACTAGGAAAACAGCAGAGTCAGGAACAAGCCAAGGATCAGGACGTCAGACAAGCCAGGTAAAACACAGGAACTAACAAACAAGTCTGAGACAGCGCAAGATCAAAAGCATACTGAACAGAGGCCCTTTAAATAATAAGTGTGACATCCTAATCCTGGGACTGCAACCTGTCTCACACTGATGATGTTCAACAGTTTGGCCATAAGAGGGCGCCCAGATGAGTGAGCAGTGTTACACGCTCTGCATCAAATTCAGTGAGAGAGGTAAGTAAAATGACAGCCAGCAGCAAATTAAGCAGGGTCAAACCCTGACATGAATAGAACAGTCCCACCAACTCTCTATTAGGCTTTCTAAGGGCTTTAAAGGGACTGGACGTCAAGATTGTCAAATGACACACATGTTGATTGATAATTCACTGGCATTGTCATTAGAGAAAAAAAAGAGTTCATCCAAGTGGGCCGGCATAACATTGCAATAGAAGCACTATTATATGAACTAATTTCACCCTTTCACAGATGGATTAAAAACAAAAAAGGTAGACATACTTTTTTAATGGCAACGGTTACATTTATGGCATTTGATTAGTTAAACTTTACCATCACTTCAACAGTTTTTATTTAACTTGCTTTCAACTTATTTTTTTCTCTCCAATATTCCTGTGTGTGTTTTTAGGGGAGGGTTTACTTTCCTCTGTGTGAGCCTAATCTATAAATTTAGTTCAGTAACTCTGTGAGCTTTGCTCTGTGAGGGTTTGCTGCATTGATTTTCTCTGTTACAGTACATTTTTCTGTTTAAGTAAAGAGTTAATGAAACAGGGGAGTTTTGGCAAATAAGGGATTGGAGTAATTAAGGTGGAATATAATTATTTTATATTTTTAAGTTAAACCTTTTAAGTAAGAACGTCTGAGAATTTCACTCAGTGTAAAGCTTGCCATATGTTTGCATTACTGGAGCAGCCACTTCAGGGATTATATGTCTGTGGCAAGTGTGAGCTTATTGTCTCTTTAGAAACTCGTATTAGAGTTCTGGAGGGACGAATTGGAACACTGTGTGGGCAGCCTTCATTGAGTCATAAGCTTTTTGCTGGTGGTGTGTGTATATATGTGTATATATGTGTATTTATTTGTTTTTATGTGTATATATGTTGGGAAATGATGCTGATAAACTTACTCAACACAGGGTTGCCATAAACCTTCGATTTGTAAAAAGAACATCTGTGAAGCGCAATAAAACGAAGGTACAACTGTACAATAAGGTCCCTAATTATAGGTTTGGACAACCTAGAAGTAAAATGTAGCTTTTGCGTTAATTAAATTATTTTAAAAATATAACCCACTTTGTAAGTTGGCTATCTTGTTTTTCATTTTAAAAATAAAGATGAAAATGTTTATTGCAATCTATTATAAAAAAGCTATCTAAAAAAAACTAAGTGATAAAAAATGCACTGTTTTACTACTTACCTAGAATAAAGAAGAAAATGCGATTGACATATTGAGAAAGCTTCCCAAACACGAAAGAACATACTGAAGTAGTTGCTCCAAAAACAATGATCACATAACCAACATACTGTATACCCAATGTGCAGGTTACATAAGACTGAAAAACAGGATGAGAAATTATATTTCAATATATTACATTACATTTTCTTGTAAGATTCTACTACATCATTTCTTTTCCACTAACCTAATGTCCATTATAAAACTGTGAACTTTTCCATGGTTCAAATAGTGTACAATTAAAAAAATATTTCAATTTACTTCTATCAAATCAAATGAATGTTCTTTGTTAAAACTTAGCTCCTTACCCTGAGAGCATAATGAGGTAGGCTCTTTAACATGCATGTGTCAAACACCATAAGACAGCAGTGCTATATACATAATGTCCAAGATGTTTACAAGCTTTTCAGCCTATCTACCATAAGTGTGTGCCGGATAATTATATTCTTTTCTTTTTGAGTGTTTTATTTAACCCATATAAATATTCCTGGCACCCCCCTTGTTTCCTAATTGATTACTATATAGAAATAAGAAGTAACTAATAGTGTATATTATAATGTGTGAGTTCTACATCTTATAACCTCATATATATCTACCATTGCTGTCATGGAAATGACCTCTGTCTTAAAGGGACACTGAACCCAAATTTTTCTTTTGTGATTCAGATAGAGCATGCAATTTTAAGCAACTTTCTAATTTACTCCTATTATCAAATTGTCTTCATTCTCTTGGTATCGTTATTTGAACAGCAAGAATGTAAGTTTAGATGCCGGCCCATTTTTGGTGAACAACCTGGGTTGTTCTTGCTGATTGGTGTATAAGTTCACTGACCAATAAACAAGTGCTGTCCAGAGTTCTGAACCAAAAATTGGCTGTCTCCTTAGCTTAGATGCCTTCTTTTTCAAATAAAGATAGCAAGAAACAAAGAAAATGTATAATAGGAGTAAATTAGAAAGTTGCTTAAAATTGCATGCTCTATCTGAATCACGAGAGAAAAAAATTGGGTTCAGTGTCCCTTTAACAAAGAAAACTAAGAAAAAAAGAGGTAATTTTCAAATAGACATAAAATGAATATATTTTTTTTATTGGACTCCCTCTGAATCATGAAAATTAAATTTTGACTATCATGTATCTTTAAAGGGACATGAAACCCAAAAGTATTATTTTATGATTCAGATAGAGCATGCAATTTTAACCCTTTCGGTGTCAGGACTTTGTGAGAAGAACTTGCCCAAAATACCGGAGAATATTTAGCATTTTTGCTATCACTAAACAGAATAGAGCCTTTTTTATTTACCTGTCAAAAATATATATATATATATATATATATATATATATATATATATACTGTATATTTTTTTTAAGTACACAACCCAAGGTATTGATCTAGGCCCATTTTGGAATTTTTCATGCCACCATTTCACCACCAAATGCGATCAGATTAAAAAAAAAAAAAAAAGTATTAACATTTTCACAATCATTGCACAAGTGATTGTAAAAGCTTCTCTGGTATCAACTTTGTTCAGACATAAAAGACATACATGCTTCTTGGTAATAAGAATTGCAGCTGGACACCACACTTCTATTATTTGTGGCAGTGAAGGGGTTAATCAGGTAGCTTGTAAGGTTAATTTTAGCTTTAGTGTAGATTACCCTCCTACCACCTGATCCCTACCTATCCCTGCCAAACAGTTCTCTTCCCTCCCTCACCCCCCCCTCCCCTCCTTGGTTACCACATCTTAGGTACTGGCAGATAGTCTTTTTATTATTATTTATTTATTTTAAGATATTTATTTTTTTCTGCAGTGTAGTAATCCTCCCTCCCTGATCCCCCCAAATAGCTCTAACTTTTTTCTTTTCTTTTATTTTACATTTTCTGCAGTGTAGTGGTCTCCACCGCACCTTTTTTATGTAGTGTAGCAGCCCATTCCTCCTTCTCCCTTATTTTTATTTTTTTGCAGTGTAGGGCCATCCAACTCTCTCCCTCCCCCCTCTGCTGCTATACCGCCCACCCGCCTCCCGGTTTCCCTCCCCCACCTCCTGCTGGCACCAGATGATCATGCTACGGTTCCATATGTAAGAAGATGCCTGGAGCTCAGGAACTTCAGTTTCTTCTGTAACTTTACAGCCGAGACTGCAAAGTACTGCATGTATATATACGTCATATTGGGTTAAGGGATTAAACAACATTCCAGTTTCATTTTAAAAGCAAATTTGCTTTGTTCTATTGTTATCCTTTGTTAAAAAGCAGGAATTTAAGCTCAGGAGCATGCATGTGTATGCAGCACTATATGACAGTAGTTTTGAAAGAATGTTATACATTTGCAAGAGTACTAGATGGCAGCATTTTTTCTGCCATGCAGTTCTCCAGACGTGCACTCTACCTACCTAGTTATCTCTTCAACAAACAAAAAATTTGGTAATAGAAGTAAATTGGAAACTTTTTTTTTTAATGTATGCTCTTTCTGAATCACAAAAGAAAATGTATGTCCCTTTAAATAAGATTATGGTAATGCTGAAAAGTGCTAAGAACCCCAAATACTTATTATAGCACCTCTAATACGTTAAAGCATCAACAACCATGAATTCGCTTTAAAGCCCCCCAACTTTATGTTCTAAAACCAGGAGGAAACCAAAGTAGGTTTTATGTCAGTTATTATTATACAATTATTTAATCGCACTTAAAATTGATTCTTGGATGTATATAAGTTACTACAGTAAAATCGCTGTTATCTTCGTATGCATAGGTTTTCCAAGTAATTAGTGCTTTGAGTATTTTGATACAAGCTCGCCAACTTTTAATTTGCAAGAAAAAACTGGCAGGTCTTGGGCAGAAATGTTTAGATAATTACACTGGGATTTGAGAAACAATTTTATACACGCCCATGGAACGCTTATGTTCAGCCCATTTTACGATAAAAAAACATTTACGTATTGTATTTTGTACTTACAAGAACAAATGTCAGTGTTTTTTGCACTTCCAGTGTACTTTATGATTTATGCTGTGCATATTTAATACGATTTATTCCTCAATAATTTACATGTAAATTTTACGTTTTTGATCAAATACTATTTTTGGTGAATCAATGTTGTCAAGATTTTTGATGCGTCTTAACAATAGAATTTTTTTCTGTGTATTTTTGTGTGAGTGATTCAAATATTTGTTTCTTATGATTATTAAATTATGATTTTCATTGTGAACTTTTGTAATGTATGCATCTCCTTCCCATACGAAAATGCAGACTACGCCACATAGCGAGACACCCTGTTTTTCAAGCTAGAAAAAGGCTTTAGTTAATTCCACCATAGAAATAGCAGTACTGACGAGCATTCTTTAATAATCTTGCCAGCCCAGAGACCTTAGATAATCGAGTCCATAGAACAAGACACCGCTGTTCCTTGAAAGTCACCTTATTGTTGCAAAAGTTGAGGGTCACGTATTGTGCACCATAATTCATAATATTGTTGATACCATACATGTTTACCTCAGATTGAAACAATAAATTGATATGGAAATGCTGCAGATATTGAGAGGGACAGGTGCTACAAAATATTAAGGTACTAAAACTAAAATATTGCTTTATCTATTATTTGTAATTCAAAAAATAAATCAAAGATTTTTCAAATTTGTTACTGGCTGTTGCTCCCATGTAAATAAGTTTTGCCTTAGATTGACAAACTCGTTTTTTGTGCGTCACTGAATCCAATCAACAAAAATGACCCATTAAAAAAAATATATATACAGTTTATAGAATATATTTAGTATGTGCAGCAGATTCAATTACATTTTACATGCTACGCATTTTTTCTTACTATATACTGCCATAATAAACATTTAAAAAATATGCTAAACAAATTTCAATGTGAAGTAAAATTAAAGCGCACTGAAACGACTGTGACAAAAGTCAGCAGCTAAATTGCGCCACATTTCTAATGCATTTGTTGATCTTGTTTACTACTATAGGAGATTCTGAAAAATGCAATAATAACAATCTTCTTTGTTCCCAAAACCCTACACTACCATCGCAATTGATGCAAATAAAGTAATAAAGTTAATTTTTTTTTTTTTTTTTTAAAGTGATTGTAACTGAGGAAACTTCTGCTAGATAATGTCTCTTCAAAGAAATATATTTCCCTATCTGAGTGAGGTAGTTCCGTCTGACAGAATAAAATAAAAAAGTAACATTAGAGAGACCTCTACAGACAAAAGTAAGTACTGCGTGATAAAAATTAATAAATCACGTTTTAGGTGAACAGCTTCACTAATTTAATGTTCTTGCATCCTTTGCCATTTTGTTTTAGCACATATATAGTAAAACCTTATTATTTTGGACTTTACCACAGTCACTGTGCTAGCATTACTCCGATAAACAACTGATCTCAGCGAAAATTAACTTTGACAAAAAAGGTTAATGCAATAGAAAACTGCTGATGTCTTGTTTGAGCATGTTGCAATCATGTCCATATGTGTCCTTTGTTCACTAAATATTCAGGGTTTTAATAGTTGATATTTTTCAGATTATGCCGTGAAGTATCTACCTGAATATATAACTTTGTATAATATTTCTGCACCAAACGTTTTCCATAACACTCTTAGGCCTAGATTTGGAGTTTGGCGGTAGATGGGCTGTTAACGCTACGCGGGCTTTTTTCTGTCCGCACCATAAAATTAACTCTGGTATCGAGAGTCCAAAAAAATGCTGCGTTAGGCTCCAAAAAAGGAGCGTAGAGCATTTTTACCGCAAATGCAACTCTCGATACCAGAGTTGCTTACGGACGCGGCCAGCCTCAAAAAACGTGCTCGTGCACGATTCTCCCATAGGAAACAATGGGGCTGTTTGAGCTGAAAAAAAACCTAACACCTGCAAAAAAGCAGCGTTCAGCTCCTAACGCAGCCCCATTGTTTGCTATGGGGAAACACTTCCTACGTCTGCACCTAACACTCTAACATGTACCCCGAGTCTAAACACCCCTACCCTTACACTTATTAACCCCTAATCTGCCGCCCCCGCTATCGCTGACCCCTGCATTATATTATTAACCCCTAATCTGCCGCTCCGTACACCGCCGCAACCTACGTTATCCCTATGTACCCCTAATCTGCTGCCCCTAACACCGCCGACCCCTATATTATATTTATTAACCCCTAACCTGACCCCCACAATGTCGCCGCCAGCAACTTACAATAATTAACCCCTAATCTGCCGACCGCAAAGCGCCGCCACCTACGTTATCCTTATGTACCCCTAATCTGCTGCCCCTAACACCGCCGACCCCTATATTATATTTATTAACCCCTAATCTGCCCCCCTCAACGTCGCCGACACCTGCCTACACTTATTAACCCCTAATCTGCCGAGCGGACCTGAGCGCTACTATAATAAAGTTATTAACCCCTAATCCGCCTCACTAACCCTATCATAAATAGTATTAACCCCTAATCTGCCCTCCCTAACATCGCCGACACCTAACTTCAATTATTAACCCCTAATCTGACGACCGAATCTCGCCGCTATTCTAATAAATGTATTAACCCCTAAAGCTAAGTCTAACCCTAATACTAACACCCCCCTAAGTTAAATATAATTTAAATCTAACGAAATTAATTAACTCTTATTAAATAAATTATTCCTATTTAAAGCTAAATACTTACCTGTAAAATAAATCCTAATATAGCTACAATATAAATTATAATTACTTTGTAGCTATTTTAGGATTAATATTTATTTTACAGGCAACTTTGTAATTATTTTAACCAGGTACAATAGCTATTAAATAGTTAAGAACTATTTAATAGTTACCTAGTTAAAATAATAACAAAATGACCTGTAAAATAAGTCCTAACCTAAGTTATAATTAAACCTAACACTACCCTATCAATAAATTAATTAAATAAAATACCTACAATTATCTACAATTAACCTAACACTACACCATCAATAAATAAATTAAATACAATTTCTACAAATAAATACAATTACATAAACTAACTAAAGTACAAAAAATAAAAAAGAACTAAGTTACAAAAAATAAAAAAATATTTACAAACATAAGAAAAATATTACAACAATTTTAAACTAATTACACCTACTCTAAGCCCCCTAATAAAATAACAAAGACCCCCAAAATAAAAAAATTCCCTACCCTATTCTAAATTAATAAATTTAAAAGCTCTTTTACCTTACCAGCCCTGAACAGGGCCCTTTGCGGGGCATGCCCCAAGAAAATCAGCTCTTTTGCCTGTAAAAAAAACATACAATACCCCCCCCCAACATTACAACCCACCACCCACATACCCCTAATCTAACCCAAACCCCCCTTAAATAAACCTAACACTAAGCCCCTGAAGATCTTCCTACCTTGTCTTCACCTCAACAGGTATCACCGATCCGTCCTGGCATCCGGTGCTGAAGAGGTCCAGAAGAGGCTCCAAAGTCTTCCTCCTATCCGGCAAGAAGAGGACATCCGGACCGGCAAACATCTTCATCCAAGCTGCATCTTCGATCTTCTTCCATCCGGTGCGGAGCGGGTCCATGTTGAAGCATCCGACGCGGATCCATCCTCTTCTTCCGGCGTCTCCCGACGAATGACGGTTCCTTTAAGGGACGTCATCCAAGATGGCGTCCCTCGAATTCCGATTGGCTGATAGGATTCTATCAGCCAATCGGAATTAAGGTAGGAATATTCTGATCAAGTTCAATCCGATTGGCTGATCCAATCAGCCAATCAGATTGAGCTCGCATTCTATTGGCTGATCGGAACAGCCAATAGAATGCGAGCTCAATCTGATTGGCTGATTGGATCAGCCAATCGGATTGAACTTGATTCTGATTGGCTGATTCCATCAGCCAATCAGAATATTCCTACCTTAATTCCGATTGGCTGATAGAATCCTATCAGCCAATCGGAATTCGAGGGACGACATCTTGGATGACGTCCCTTAAAGGAACCGTCATTCGTCGGGAGACGCCGGAAGAAGAGGATGGATCCGCGTCGGATGCTTCAACATGGACCCGCTCCGCACCGGATGGAAGAAGATCGAAGATGCAGCTTGGATGAAGATGTTTGCCGGTCCGGATATCCTCTTCTTGCCGGATAGGAGGAAGACTTTGGAGCCTCTTCTGGACCTTCTTCAGCACCGGATGCCAGGACGGATCGGTGATACCTGTTGAGGTGAAGACAAGGTAGGAAGATCTTCAGGGGCTTAGTGTTAGGTTTATTTAAGGGGGGTTTGGGTTAGATTAGGGGTATGTGGGTGGTGGGTTGTAATGTTGGGGGGGGGTATTGTATGTTTTTTTTTACAGGCAAAAGAGCTGATTTTCTTGGGGCATGCCCCGCAAAGGGCCCTGTTCAGGGCTGGTAAGGTAAAAGAGCTTTTAAATTTATTAATTTAGAATAGGGTAGGGAATTTTTTTATTTTGGGGGTCTTTGTTATTTTATTAGGGGGCTTAGAGTAAGTGTAATTAGTTTAAAATTGTTGTAATATTTTTCTTATGTTTGTAAATATTTTTTTATTTTTTGTAACTTAGTTCTTTTTTATTTTTTGTACTTTAGTTAGTTTATGTAATTGTATTTATTTGTAGAAATTGTATTTAATTTATTTATTGATAGTGTAGTGTTAGGTTAATTGTAGGTAATTGTAGGTATTTTATTTAATTAATTTATTGATAGGGTAGTGTTAGGTTTAATTATAACTTAGGTTAGGACTTTATTTTACAGGTAATTTTGTTATTATTTTAACTAGGTAACTATTAAATAGTTCTTAACTATTTAATAGCTATTGTACCTGGTTAAATAATTACAAAGTTGCCTGTAAAATAAATATTAATCCTAAAATAGCTACAATGTAATTATAATTTATATTGTAGCTATATTAGGATTTATTTTACAGGTAAGTATTTAGCTTTAAATAGGAATAATTTATTTAATAAGAGATAATTAATTTCGTTAGATTTAAATTATATTTAACTTAGGGGGGTGTTAGTATTAGGGTTAGACTTAGCTTTAGGGGTTAATACATTTATTAGAATAGCGGCGAGATTCGGTCGTCAGATTAGGGGTTAATAATTGAAGTTAGGTGTCGGCGATGTTAGGGAGGGCAGATTAGGGGTTAATACTATTTATGATAGGGTTAGTGAGGCGGATTAGGGGTTAATAACTTTATTATAGTAGCGCTCAGGTCCGCTCGGCAGATTAGGGGTTAATAAGTGTAGGCAGGTGTCGGCGACGTTGAGGGGGGCAGATTAGGGGTTAATAAATATAATATAGGGGTCGGCGGTGTTAGGGGCAGCAGATTAGGGGTACATAAGGATAACGTAGGTGGCGGCGCTTTGCGGTCGGCAGATTAGGGGTTAATTATTGTAGGTAGCTGGCGGCGACGTTGTGGGGGGCAGGTTAGGGGTTAATAAATATAATACAGGGGTCGGCGGGGTTAGGGGCAGCAGATTAGGGGTACATAAGTATAACGTAGGTGGCGGTCGGCAGATTAGGGGTTAAAAAAATTTAATCGAGTTGCGGCAATGTGGGGGGACCTCAGTTTAGGGGTACATAGGTAGTTTATGGGTGTTAATGTACTTTAGGGTACAGCAGTTAAGAGCTTTATGAACCGGCGTTAGCCCAGAAAGCTCTTAACTCCTGCTTTTTTCCTGCGGCTGGAGTTTTGTCGTTAGAGCTCTAACGCTCACTTCAGAAACGACTCTAAATACCGGAGTTAGAAAGATCCCATTGAAAAGATAGGATACGCAAATGGCGTAGGGGGATCTGCGGTATGGAAAAGTCGCGGCTGAAAAGTGAGCGTTAGACCCTATTTTGAGTGACTCCAAATACCGGCGGTAGCCTAAAACCAGCGTTAGGAGCCTCTAACGCTGGTTTTCACGGCTAACGCCAAACTCTAAATCTAGGCCTTACAATCATAACTACATTTAAGGTTCTGTTTGACAAAATGAGGCATGATTCTTGGAATGCAACTTCTGAATTAGAACATAGTTATTTGATAACTTTGGTCACGTTAGTCACTGACAAGTGACTTGGAAATTCCCAATGTCACATTTAATTCTACAGTTAAAGAAGCTCAATTAAATTAATTATAATATTTAAAAAAAATGTGAGAAATGTATAAACCTACACCTACTTCAGTTGCAAAAATTGGCATTATTAGCCACTCTTATTATGATACTTGTAAAACCTGTGTAAAAAAAAAAAGGTGCAATATCTGTAACCTGCAAGTTCTACAAATCAAATAGCTGGATTAGACAGTTTGCAGCATTATGAATACCTAGGTTACAGACTTTGCTTTTTGTTTTTACCTTTATAGGGGTAATGGGACAAAACACATTTTTTACACAAAGGCAAAAGGTGTTTAAGATCCATATCAGGCCTGTTTTTTGTATGATCCAAAAGCTAAGAACGTTTTTTACATTTTTAAACACTTGACAAAAATAAAAAGAATATTTTTTGACACATGAAAGTTATATTAAATTCAAACGTCTGTGTTAATTAAATTCTAATTGTAACGCAGCTACTCTCATTTATGTATATTCTATACATTTTTTCACACAACTTTGTGCTGCTGCAGTTAGGATTGCCACCTGCCCCAGTTTCACTGGGACTGTATGTCCCGTATCCCGGAACTACCGTCAAATGCCCCGGGCTAAGAGCTCCCCTGGCGCAGCAGTGAGCACAGATTAAAAATAAAAATTAGCTGGCCAGGGGAGCATTTAGCCCGACGGGAGGAGAGACAGCGCCTGCTGTCTGGAGTATGTTGGAGTGGGGATGGAAGAGGAGGGTTACGTCCATCCATCGCCGCGCAGCTTTGATGCGCAGAGTTATTAGCGCCATTAGTAAGGAGACACTCAACAGTCAAACATCAGAGGTCCGCGCAGAAGGTCCAGTAACTAACAGCACAGCACAGAGGTACAGTCAATTTACAAATATGTTTCCTGGAGACTAGCTTCTTAAACCACAGCGTCACATTGTGCTCTAAGTCAGAGTGTTCTCATGTAATGTACTGGCTGTGGCTTATTTATATATATATATATATATATATATATATATATATAAAATATTATTTATATATATATTTTAATATATATATAATATATAATATATATATTTATATATATATATATATATATAATATATAATAAATATATATATTATATTCTATATATATATATATATATATAAAATATAATATATATATATATAAATGTGATTTTATATTGAATTTCAGGCCGCAAGAAGCCACGCCCCCCAAGCCACGCCCCTCCACCCCATTTAGAAAGTGTCCAGGAATCTTCTGGGCAAAAGGTGGCAACCCTAACTGCAGTATACATCAACACAAACACAATATTCTAAACACAAAAGGAAATGCAAAGTTCAGATAATGTATTATATACTGTATATATATATATACTGGACTGATATTTTTTGAAGTCCTGTGAGTGGTAGAACATTGGGGTATACCTTTACAAAAAAAAGATATGTTAGAAGTGTTGCAGATTTAGGTTTGCTGAAGGATTTTCTCTAGCAGATAATTGCTGTACACACTCACTTTATCTTTTGTACTCACTTTTGTATAGTCACTCAAAAGAATCCCTGCTCGATACCTGTATACATTGTTATAGGAATTAGGAGGCATTGTCGTTGCCTTGAAGATGTTTTAATGTTGCCATAAAAGGTGTCCAAAAGTTTTTCTGAGGAATCCATCATCAGGCTGTTTATTTTGAAGTTCAATTGGATCCAAAAATACAGCTACCAAAAACACAGCTATCAATCCAACACCCTGCAGGGAGAAAGTTTCTTTTTATTATTGTTATTTTATCATGCAAGAGATCTGCAAAAAAAATAATTAAAAATGCATAGGAGTAATGTCTTTGTTGCTTTGAAAAGTTGGTGTTAAACACATATTACAGAACTAAAGGGCCATAATAGTAAAAAATTACATGATCTAATCCGGTAGAGCATGTCATTTTATGACTACTACCCTGCTATACTATGTTTTAAACACATAGTAGAAGTGTTGTTTGGGACCACCCACAGTGCTTTGCTGCTCACAATAGGAACCCGCTTCTCATCCAGGTTCCGCAAGGTACCAGCATTGCACTGCAGGTCCAAGCGGACCTTCTACTGTGTGTTTAACTCCTCTGGGCGGGTTAAACATACAGTAGAGCATGGTCGATAGTCGTAAAAATGACATTCTCTAATGGATTAGAGCATATACGTTTTGACTATTATGACCCTAAAAACAAAAAAGTTTTCAACCTAATTAAAACTACTTTTTGTATTAAAGGGACACTGAACCCAAATTTTTTCTTTCATGATTCAGATAGAGCATGACATTTAACTCAACTTTCTAATTTACCTCCTATTACCAATTTTTCTTAGTTCTCTTGCTATCTTTATTTTAAAAGCATGAATGTAAATCTTAGCAGCCAGCCCATTTTAGGTTTCAGTACCGGTGGATAACTCTTTTACCGTGATCTCATGAGATTTTACTTAACTCTCATGAGATTTCATTGTAAACCTCCTTACACTGAATAGGGAAATAAGATGATTGTGCATGAAAGCTCGCTCCCCAGGACAGACATACTGATTTGCTGCTTAGAAGTCCTTTACAATGGGATGTGGCTACTGAGGAACTTTTGAGGTAAAATATTTTTATTTCTTTTTTACATAGAGATGTTCAGGTGATATTTTCTAGTCAGCTATTTACAGCTATGCTGCATCACTTTCAAGTGTTTCAACATTTGGGTATTATGGCCCTTTAACAGCACAGTAAAGTCATAATTAGACATTCATGATTCAGACAGAGCATACAATTACTTATGCTGTTTAATTTGTTTCCTTCTCTTGTTATCCTTTGTTGAAAGGTTTTATCAAGGAAAGCTCAGGAGCAGCAAAGAACCTAGGTTCTAGCTGCTGATTGGTGGCTGCATATATATATATATATATATATATATATATATATATATACCAACTGTCATTGGCTCACCCATGTGTTCATTTAGCAACCAGTAGTGTGTTGCTGCTCTTTCAAAAAATGATACCAAGAGAATGAAACAAATTTGATAATAGAAGTAAACAAGAGAGTTGTTTAAAATGTATCGTTCTGCCTAAATCATGAGTCCAACAGACTCAGGCTCTTTTCAGAGAAAAAAATGTTTAGGAAGCAGGGCTTTTGTTGGGGGGGCTCACCGGCACTGAGTACCCCCACCTCTGTAAACTCATAACAGGCAATATTTGTAATCATCATGTAAATACTCTAGATTTCACAAGAGGGGGGGTGAAAAATACATCAAACATTGTAAATAATCTTGCACCTTTTCTTTTCTTAAAGGGAAATTAAACCCAAAATTTTTCTTTCGTGAGTCAGACAGAGAATACAATTTTAAACAACATCTTAATTTACTTCTGTTATCTAATTTGCTTTATTCTTTAGATATCTTTTGGTAAAGAAATGGCAATGCACATTGGTGAGCCAATCACATGAGGCAAATACGTGCAGCCACCAATCAGAAGCTACTAAGCATATCTAGATTTGCTTTTCAGGAAAGAATATCAAGAGAATGAAGCAAATTAGATTATATAAGTAAATTAGAAAGTTGTTTAAAATGGTATTCTCTATCTGAATCATGAAAGAAAAAATTTGGGTTTAATGTCCCTTTAAAGTTACTGAGCAGAATTTATCAATCAATAATCAATGAGTACCGGCACCTTTTTTTTTTTTACAAAAAAAAGCCCTGTTTAGAAGCATTCTGTCTGTAATTGCTCTGTCTTCTGTTTTCTTGTTGTTTTTTATGTTTGTATATGTAAGTTGCAACCTTAATTAACCTTAATGCAACCTTAATTCAGGTATTATTTTTTGTGAAAAATAACCAACTTCTGTCATGTAAATTATTTATTGAGATGCATCTCATAAGTAATTGTATTGTATTTTTACCATCTTGGATAATCAATAAAGTTGTTTAACCCCTTAATGACCGACGACGTGCAGGGTACGTTCCTCCAAAAAAATACCCTTAACGTCCGAGGACGTACCCTGTACGTCGTCGGTCTCTAAAAGCGGTGGAAGCGATCCTGATCGCTTCCAGGCGCTTTCCGGTTATTGCAGTGATGCCTCGATATCGAGGCATCCTGCAATAACCTTTTTTTAGCAGTCCGATGCAGAGAGAGCCACTCTGTGGCCTTCTCTGCATCGGCCATCGATGGCCGCAATCTTTGGTGGGTGGGAGCCGGCATGGGAGGTGGGTGGGCGGCCATCGATGCCTTCTTTGATGCAGAAAAATGTTGAAGAAAAGTGGGAGAGAGGGGGATATAAAAATAAAAATGATCTAAGGGATCTGGGAGGGTGTTTGGGGGGGGGAAGCTACACTACAGAAAAAAAAAGACAGCCGCCAGTACCCAAGATGGCTCCCAATAAGTTAGAAGGCTGTTTAGGGAGGGTAATCAGGGAGGTTGGGGGCAAGGGGGGATCCTACACAGCAGTATATGTAAATATGCTTTTAATTTTTTTTAAATTTTTTTTTTTTAAATATTGCTTTTATTTTAGTACTGGCAGGACTCTCTGCCAGTACTTAAACATGGCGGGGACAATTGTGGGAGGGAAGAGAGCTGTTTGGGAGGGATCATGGGGTGTGATGTGTCAGGTGGGAGGCTGATCTCTACACTAAAGCTGAAATTAACCCTGCAAGCTCCCTACAAGCTACCTAATTAACCCCTTCACTGCTAGCCATAATACACGTGTGATGCGCAGGGGCATTTAGCGGCCTTCTAATTACAAAAAAGCAATTCCAAAGCCATATATGTCTGCTATTTCTGAACAAAGGGGATCCCAGAGAAGCATTTACAACCATTTATGCCATAATTGCACAAGTTGTTTGTAAATAATTTCAGTGAGGGAAAAAAATTGTGAAAAAAATGGGGAAAAAGTGAACAATTTTTTTTTTATTTGATCGCATTTGGCGGTGAAATGGTGGCATGAAATATACTAAAATGGGCCTAGATCAATACTTGTGGTTGTCTACTACACTACACTAAAGCTAAACTTAACCATACAAGCTCCCTACATGCTCCCAAATGAACCCCTTCACTGCTGGGCATAATACACGTGTGGTGCGCAGTGGCATTTAGCGGCCTTCTAATTACCAAAAAGCAACACCAAAGCCATATATGTCTGCTATTTCTGAACAAAGGGGATCCCAGAGAAGCATTTACCATAATTTATGCCATAATTGCACAAGTTGTTTGTAAATAATTTCAGTGAGAAAAACATTTTGTGAAAAAATTGTGAAAAAGTGAACAATTTTTTTTTATTTGATCGCATTTGGCGGTGAAATGGTGGCATGAAATATACCAAAATGGGCCTAGATCAATACTTTGGGATGTTTTCTAAATATAAATATAAATATATAATATATATATATATATATATATATATATATATATATATATATATATATATATATATATATATACATATACATGTCAAGGGATATTCAGGGATTCCTGAAAGATATCAGTGTCCTAATGTAACTAGCGCTAATTTTGAAAAAAAAAGTAGTTTGGAAATAGCAAAGTGCTACTTGTATTTATTGCCCTATAACTTGCAAAAAAAACAAAAAAAGCAAAGAACATGTAAACATTGGGTATTTCTAAACTCAGGACAAAATTTAGAAACTATTTAGCATGGTTTTTTTTGGTGATTGTAAATGTGTAACAGATTTTGGGGGTCAAAGTTTTTTCCTCATATTTTATAAATAATTTTATAGTAAATTATAAGATATGAGGAAAATTATGGTATCTTTAGAAGTCCATTTAATGGCGAGAAAAACGGTAGATAATATGTATAGGTTAGGGATGGGCGAATGTTTCGCAACATTCGAAAAACGGCACGAATTTCAACACATTCGTTCGTTCGAATCGAATTTCGAATGTTTACATAACATTCTAACATTTGATTTTCGAATGTTCGGTTTCGAATTTTACGATTACATTCGAAAATATTCGAATTCGAAAAATTCGAATTTAGGTTGTAATAGTATTTCTGATGCTTTTTCTTTAAATGTAATATTCGAATTATGCAATATTCGAATTCGAAAAATTCGAATTTAGATTGTAATAGTATTTCTAATGCTTTTTCTTTAAATGTAATATTCGAATTATGCAATATTCGAATTAGAAAAATTCGAATTTAGATTGTAATAGTATTTCTAATGCTTTATCTTTAAATGTAATATTCGAATTATGCAATATTCGAATTCAAAAAATTCGAATTTAGATTGTAATAGTATTTCTAATGCTTTTTCTTTAAATGTAATATTCGAATTATGCAATACGTGTATTCGAATTCGAAGAATTCGAATTTAGATTGTAATAGTATTTCTAATGCTTTTTCTTTAAATGTAATATTCGAATTATGCAATATTCAAATTCGAAAAAATCGAATTTAGAATGTAATAGTATCTCTAATGCTTTTTCTTTAAATGTAATATTCGAATTATGCAATACGTGTATTCGAATTCGAAAAATTCGAATTTAGATTGTAATAGTATTTCTAATGCTTTTTCTTTAAATGTAATATTCAAATTATGCAATACGTGTATTCGAATTCGAAAAATTCGAATTTAGATTGTAATAGTATTTCTAATGCTTTTAAATATAATATTCGAATTATGCAATATTCGAATTCGAAAAATTCGAATTTATATTCGAATTCGAAAAATTCGAATTTATATTCGAATTCGAAAAATTCGAATTTATATTCGAATTCGAAAAATTCGAATTTATATTCGAATTCGAATTTCGAATGTAGACATTCGATATAATTATAAACATTCGAATTCAAAAGTGACATTCGAAAACTGTAAATAACATTCGATTTTCGAATTTTTAAGAATATTCGTTCTTATCGACATTCGAATTTAGAATTCGAATTTCGGTAATAACATTCGTTCTACATTCGAAATTCGAAAATTTGCACATTCGCCCATCCCTAGTATAGGTACAGTAAATGAATAAGAGGAAAATTACAGCTAAACACAAACACCGCAAAAATGTAAATAGTCTTGGTCCCAAACGGACAGAAAATGGAAAAGTCCTATGGTCTTTAAGGGTTTAAAGCAAAAAACAAAAATAATAGGATTAATTCTCTTATTTATTTTTTGGTAATTACTTTTTTATTTTTTGTAATGTTAGGGTTGTTTTTTTAAGTAATGGTAGGGTTTTTTTCTTTTTTAAGGTAAGATTATGTTTTATTTCCGTTTACAGGTAAGTGTTTTATTTGTTTTTAAGGTAGTTAGGATTTATTTTGAACTTTTTAGGTATTTTAATTTGGGTTAAGTTAAGGGGTGTTAGGTTTAGGGAGTTTAGATGTTAGTTTATGCCGATTCATATCTCTGGAGTCTGAGCATTATTTTAGTATAAATGGAAACTACACTAAACTGTGGGATATTTTGATTAAATATTTATTATTTTGGCTATTCAACAGTTCGAAACCTTTTTGCTCGGAGACATTATTGCTATGTTTCTGAAATTTATTTGACATTATGGGCTTGATGATCAAAACGTTGCATCTCTAAAATGTTTTGAGGGACCTCGCCATTCTAAAAAGACGCCATAGATAATCTTGTCTGAGCAAAGAACTTTAAATCATAAGGCTTTGAATTTCTACATTCCCGTAATATACCAAAGTTTCCAATAATGTAATACAAGGATAGGAAAATAAGATATTGTGAAGTGAGATGTATATTTAGGTAATACTAATTAATACATGTCACTAAACTATTTAAGAATTAAGGGGCCAATTTATCAACAGTTGGACGACATGATCCGCTGTAGCTGATAATGTACGCCCGACATCTCTGAACTGGTGAATTGCTTGTGCAACGTTACCCCCCCTGCAGATTTGTGGCCAATCAGCCGCTAGCAGGGGGTGTCAATCAACCCGATCGTACACGATCGGGCGGATTGATATCAGCAGCCTCAGAGGCGGCTGACTAGCTAAGGAGCACCGGTCTTAAGATCGCTGCTTCTTAATTGCTGTTTCCGGCGGAAACAGGGGGATCAGGGGCCATTCGGCCCTTGTTAAATCAGCCCCAAAAAGTATATACTGAAAGACACTGTGATCACTTTTTTTCTCAGCTGTCCAGTAAAGTTCCGTGCTAGTAAAACCTTTAAAATTAGTATTCCAAATCATCTTTGACAGTATGCACACCAAGCAGATTTTGTGTGTGAGCTCCACTTTTCCTATCAGGGCTAGATTACAGGTTTATCTATGATCTTTGCGTGCGATGGAAGGCGTATACGTATTACGATTTGAAAGTAAATGCAAATGTAAGCTCAATCTCAATTTAAGCTTGTCAGGTTAGCGTGACTTCAAAGCTCTGGTTAACATTTTTATACAATATTTTTTAAATTTTTGGTAATATGGGTTTAAATTAAAATACATTTAAAATGCGATTTGAAAAAAGTATATTCACAAATAATCAAGGGACACTAAATACATTTTGTGCACCTCCCTCTAATCATGGGTGCTGTCATTATGGAACCAATGTTATACTGTCGGTATCTAAAGGAGAGTTTCTGCACATGTGCAAACACATCAGCACTGGAATGTAGAGAAAGCTAGATTTCAACATGGTGGCTCCCATAACTAGAGGGAGGCAGGGAATAAACGCAATACTATGCTTATAAAAATGTACTTAGTATTTAAAGTGAATGTAAACTTACGACTACTGCCCCACGGCATTGGATAGACTTTGAAAAATGAACCCGGGTTTAATTCATAAAATTTTTTATATTTATGTATTTTTGCAAATTTTTACCTTTTTAGCGTTCCGGCGATAAGCGCAGCTTTCCCGCCCGCCATATTGTCTAATTGATTGACAGATGACGATTCTTAAAAGAACTAATCCTTGTTTCCCCTTGTTTTTCCGGGCCGTGACGTTTATGCAAAGGGGCTGAACGCCCTGAAACAAGGATTAGTTCTTTTAAGAATCGTCATCTGTCAGTCAATTAGACAATATGACGGGCGGGAGAGCTGCGCTTATCGTCGGAGCACTACTAAGGTAAAAATTTGCGAAAATACATAAATATAAAACATTTACAGTAGTCGTAAGTTTACCTTCACTTTAATGTCTCTTTAAAAATAGGTAATTTAGCTAAGGAATATTGGTTTCAGTGTTACATCAACATACATTCATGCGCGCGCTCATCTTATCTATTGCTTAGCATACAAATTAGTTTAACAAATTTCACAAAAAGTAGATCTCTTCTTAATAAAGTATAGTTGTTTCTGGTACAAATGCTAGATGTCAAAAGTATATTACATAAGTAGCACATTCCGACAGTTAGGTTTAGGGTCATATTATAATAGGTGTTTTATATATATGATATGATGCTGTGCAAACCTTTGTTACAACATATACAAATTTTGATTTGGAAATGATCAATTAACACCTGCTTGCATGTAATCTAACTGAAATGAAATGAAGAAGTTTGGATTAATGTGCATTAAGAGAGAGAGTTTTATCTGCTTACGAAACCTTAGTATAATGTCATTTAAGGTTCTATGCCTTGTAATGGGATCTGGCACATTCCTAATGATCACTTGAGCAATCTGTGGTCTCTTGGTTTCCAAATGTGTAAGGAATATTCATATTAGATTTCAGAATTATATTTCACATGTGAAGCTTCTTTTGTCACTTTTTGGGGTTTTGAAGCAAGTAATACAAGAAAGGACACAATTGTGTTATGATCTGACCATTGCAACATATACAAAGCGTATACCTGCCTATTAGTGGTTATGTTACTAGGACAAGAACAAATATATCAAAATAAATTACTATACTGAAAACCAAGTTTATTTTTCTGCCTCTAGGTTAAATTTAGATTATCATCTGACTGATTTGATATATTCTTTAACTGAAGTAAAAACCTAATTAAGAGGAAGACAGAAAGGGCAGTCGAGGATAGACAGATACGAATAAGAATGAGCCTGCTTATTGCAAGTTGCCTCTGCATAACTTCTCCGTCTCCTAAAAGGTGGTGGAGATAAATTCACCTAAAACATGTTCAGATTGATTGGTACACAAATAGTCACACTAGAGAAGTAGGTACTGCACAAGAACGTCCACTAACAGTGATCATGGGGACCTTGTCCACCCATTTAATGATTAATGGTGCCCATTGTATTGAAATCAGCCCTTGCTTTTTCCCACCCCCATTGGGAGGATGGTTTCTGTTGATGCCTCTTACTTACATAGATTTTCAATAACCAATACTGCATTATTGAATTTTTCAGCTATTTCATATGACAAAATAAAGTAAAATAGAAATTTGTCAACAATGTAATACACTCCAGTTGGTTAAACAGATCACTGGGAACACAATAGATAGGAGAAATACACTGCCCCTATAACTCTTGCTGTTGTTTTCATACTACTGGCACAGGAGGGTTTACAAACTGCTAAATTACAAGTTTTCCGTTATGGCGCGGTACTGCTATACCGCTGAAAAATTTCTGGAGTCGCCAGTGACTTACGGCACTTTAAAAACTGCCGGCGCCTACAAAACCTGACTAAAGTTATTAAATCTCCCGTACTGTCTAACACGCCTCCCTAACATAGCCCGACACGTATACCCCTCTATCCGCTGTCCCCCCTCACTATCCTAACAATAAAAATGTTTAACCCCTAAATCGCCGCTCCCGGACCCCGCCGCCAGCTATATTAAATCTATAACCCCTTAAAGTGAGCCCCTACCCCGCCGCCATCTACCTTACCTACCCCCTAAAGTAAGCCCCTACCCCGCCGCCATCTATCTTACCTACCCCCTAAAGTAAGCCCCTACCCAGCCCCCATCTATCTTACCTACCCCCTGAAGTAAGCCCCTACCCCGCCGCCATCTATCTTACCTACCCCCTAAAGTGAGCCCCTTACACCGTCGCCATCTATTTTAAAAATATTAACCCCTAATTTAATCCCCCTACACCGCCGCCAGCTATATTAACTATATTAACCCTAATTATATTAGGGTTAATATAGTTAATATCGTTATTATATTATATATATATATATATATATATATATATATATTAAGTATAATAAACCTATCTAACTCTAACATCCCTAACTAAATTCTTATTAAAATAGATCTAATTAATATTAATATTATTAATTAAATTATTTCTATTTAAATCTAAATACTTACCTATAAAATAAAGCCTTAGATAGCTACAATGTAATTAATAATTATATTGTATCTATTTTAGGGTTTATATTTATTTTACAGGTAACTTGGCATTTATTTTAACTAGGTAGAATAGCTATTAAATAGTTAATAACTATTTAATAGCTACCTAGTTAAAATAATTACCAATTTACCTGTAAAATAAATCCTAACCTAAGTTACAAATACACCTACACTATCAATAAATTAAATAAACTACAAATATCTAAACTAAAATACAATAAACTAAACTAAACTAAACTAAATTACAAAAAAACCCCCACTAAATTACAAAAAATAAAAAAAATATTACAGGTAAGATAGATGGCGGCGGGGTAGGGGCTCACATTAGGGGGTATGTAATGTAGCTGGCGACGGTGTAGGGGGATCACATTAGGGGGTTATACTTTTAATGTAGGTGGCGGCGAGGTCCGGGAGCGGCGGTTTAGGGGTTAATAACTTTATTAGGGATTGCGGCGGGGGATCGCGGTTGAGAGGTAGATAGACATTGCGCATGCGTTAGGTGTTAGGTTTTATTTTTTCAGGTAGTTTAGGGAGTTACGGGGCTCCAATAGACAGCGTAAGGCTTACTACGGCTGCATTTTGTGGCGAGGTGAAAATGGAGTAAGATTTCTCCATTTTCGCCACGTAAGTCCTTACGCTGTATATTGGATACCAAACTGCGCTGGTTTGGTATACCTGCCTATGGCCCAAAAAACTACGGGTGACGGCAGAAATATACGGGCGTAACTTCTAGGTTACGCCGTATATATGGTACCAAACCAGCGCAAATTTCTTCGTCGCCGGCTTTTGCGGGCGACGCTGCATATCGGATCGGGCCCTTATAACCCTAAAAGAAAAAAACATGAATACAGAAATACTGTATATGCAATTGTAAGATGCTATAAGCAAAAGCAGCGTAAAGTGATTTATAATGGCTGCAGGATTTAATTTTTAAAGTGCGCCCCCTGCTCACTGCTACCATTTCTCTACGGTGAGGTGTCTCTTTCTAGCAAGCTCCATATCTTTCAATAGGAGACATCTCGCCAAACACAGGGACTGTCCCTTTTTTTTATGATAATTCCACCAGGGCAGCCCCTTCAAGGGTCGGTGTGAAAAACCATGTCTGATCTAGCTAAGTTTAGATCATCAGCCCTATGTATTTTACTTGAGAGCAGTATAGGAGACCTTTTAGAAAATACTGGTTGCCTCTGCAGCAAAAGAAATCTTGCAAACTCATCCATTTTATTGTGTGGTTCATGCTCACTGTTAGCTAACATTTCTCTATACTTAAAGGGGCATGAAACCCAAAATTTTTCTTTCATGACTTAAATAGATCATACAATTTTAAATAACTTTCCAATTAACTTTTATTATGTAATTTGTTTCATTCTCTTGGTATCCTTTGTTGAAGCAGTAGTAATGCATTACTGGGAGGTAGCTGAAAACCAGTACCAATTGATATATATATACGCAGCCACCAATCAGCAGCTTCTGAGCCTAACTAGGTATATTTTTCAACAAGGGATACCAAGGGCTCGATTTATCATTCATATTCTTTTAGATTTTCTCCTAAAAGTTCTCATGAGAAATAATTCCCCTATTTATCATTCAAAAATGCGACTAAAATTGGGCAAGTTCGACTGTAAAATTCTCCTACTCTGTTCTCACTCTCCTTGGAGAACGTGTTCTCCAAAAAAAGGGTTAAATTAGATCTTTTTAGTCGTATTTCATATAGTTCTCATAATTCTCCTAGTTACAAATGTATCATTTATATTCTCCTGTGGAGGACTGAAAGTTCTCCTGCAAGTTCCTACCTTAAAGTTCTCCATAGCTAAAGTGGAGAACAGCATTAGAAATCTATTCTCTACCAGTTGTAGAAGCAGTTACACACAAAAAAGGGCTCTACAAGGCGCAAAAATTATCTATAACAAAGCACAATAATAATGGTTATTGGAGCGCAATAATAATTTATGATGGAGTGAAAAAAATATATATAATGGAGCACCAAAATAATATATAACAGAGCACAAAAATGATATCTATTGGGGCATAAAAATAAGATATAAAAAAAAGTCCTAAAATTGAAGCACAAAAACAATGAAAATGTAGATGTGTTTTCTTATATGAAAGAGGGGACGTTAACAAAGCTACTAGGAAGGCTGTATAAATATTTCTATTGGTTTATATATGATTGACATGAATAATAGTTGCTTATTTTTAGTGATAAATAAGAAGATACTAATCTGACTGGAGAAATGTATCATTATTTCTCCTCAGCTCCCTCCTATGGAGAAAAAAATACTTTTTTATGATAAATACGGGCGCACATGTGCGCCTCTCCATAGGCGAGCTGCGGAGAACTGATAGGAGAACAGAAAGGAGAATTCCCCAAATGACTGATAAATCGAGCCCCAAGAGAACTAAACAAATTAGATAATAGAAATCAAGTGTAAAGTTATTTAAAAGACATGCTCTATTCGAATCATGAAAGAAAAAAATTGAGTTTAATATCCCTTTAAGTAAATAAACTACATAAGATATATGCATTCTCTACTTACAGTTCAGGGATCAGCTTTTCAAAAACATCCAATTCCACAGTTAATACGTACCAGCATATACTCCTAATATTGTATAAATGAATAAAGCTGATGGATGGGTTGATTCAGGTGATATTTGACTCTGGTTGCCCGAACTGATTACGATGATTGAGAAGTCACGTGCTCCACAGTTTGTATTGTTCCAGTGTTTTAAAACATCTGCAAATGAATTGTGAAAAATAGCATGTTTAGTTAAAAAAAAAATTCTTACATTTTATACAGTAAAATTAAAGGGACACTGAACCCAATTTTTTTTCTTTCGTGATTCAAAGAGAGCATGCAATTTAAAGCAACTTTCTAATTTACTCTAATTTACTCCTATTATCAATTTTTCTTCTTTCTCATGTACTTCAGTAGCAGTGCTGAGCTGTGATATTACTATAACTCTGACATGTACTTCAGTACCAGTGCTGAGCTGTGATATTACTATAACTCTGACATGTACTTCAGTACCAGTGCTGAGCTGTGATATTACTGTAACACTGACATGCACTGCGGTACCAGTGCTGAGCTGTGATATTACTGTAACACTGACATGCACTGCAGTACCAGTGCTGAGCTGTGATATTACTGTAACACTGACATGTACTTCAGTACTAGTGCTGAGCTGTGATATTACTGTAACACTGACATGTACTTCAGTACCAGTGCTGAGCTGTGATATTACTGTAACACTGACATGTACTTCAGTACCAGTGCTGAGCTGTGATATTACTGTAACACTGACATGCACTGCAGTACCAGTGCTGAGCTGTGATATTACTGTAACACTGACATGCACTGCAGTACTAGTGCTGAGCTGTGATATTACTGTAGCACTGACATGCACTTCAGTACTAGTGCTGAGCTGTGATATTACTGTAGCACTGACATGCACTGCGGTACCAGTGCTGAGCTGTGATATTACTATAACTCTGACATGTACTTCAGTACCAGTGCTGAGCTGTGATATTACTATAACTCTGACATGTACTTCAGTACCAGTGCTGAGCTGTGATATTACTGTAACACTGACATGCACTGCGGTACCAGTGCTGAGCTGTGATATTACTGTAACACTGACATGCACTGCAGTACTAGTGCTGAGCTGTGATATTACTGTAACACTGACATGCACTTCAGTACTAGTGCTGAGCTGTGATATTACTGTAACACTGACATGTACTTCAGTACCAGTGCTGAGCTGTGATATTACTGTAACACTGACATGTACTTCAGTACCAGTGCTGAGCTGTGATATTACTGTAACACTGACATGCACTGCAGTACCAGTGCTGAGCTGTGATATTACTGTAACACTGACATGTACTTCAGTACTAGTGCTGAGCTGTGATATTACCTTAACACTGACATGCACTGCCGTACCAGTGCTGAGCTGTGATATTACTGTAACACTGACATGTACTTCAGTACTAGTGCTGAGCTGTGATATTACTGTAACACTGACATGTACTTCAGTACTAGTGATGAGCTGTGATATTACTGTAGCACTGACATGCACTTCAGTACTAGTGCTGAGCTGTTATATTACTGTAACACTGACATGCACTGCAGTACCAGTGCTGAGCTGTGATATTACTATAACACTGACATGTACTGGAGTACCAGTGCTGAGCAGTGATATTACTGTAACACTGACATGCACTTCAGTACCAGTGCTGAGCTATGATATTACTGTAACACTGACATGTACTTCAGTACCAGTGCTGAGCTGTGATATTACTGTAACACTGACATGCACTGCAGTACTAGTGCTGAGCTGTGATATTACTGTAGTACTGACATGCGCTGCAGTACCAGTGCTGAGCTGTGATATTACTGTAACACTGACATGTACTTCAGTACCAGTGCTGAGCTGTGATATTACTGTAACACTGACATGCACTTCAGTACCAGTGCTGAGGTGTGATATTACTGTAACACTGACATGCACTGCGGTACCAGTGCTGAGCTGTGATATTACTATAACTCTGACATGCACTGCAGTACTAGTGCTGACTCTGCTGAGCTGTGATATTACTGTAGCACTGACATGCACTGCAGTACCAGTGCTGAGCTGTGATATTACTGTAGCACTGACATGCACTGCAGTGCTAGTGCTGAGCTGTGATATTACTGTAACACTGACATGTACTTCAGTACTAGTGCTGAGCTGTGATATTACTGTAACACTGACATGTACTTCAGTACTAGTGATGAGCTGTGATATTACTGTAGCACTGACATGCACTTCAGTACTAGTGCTGAGCTGTTATATTACTGTAACACTGACATGCACTGCAGTACCAGTGCTGAGCTGTGATATTACTGTAACACTGACATGCACTGCAGTACTAGTGCTGAGCTTTGATATTACTGTAGTACTGACATGCACTGCAGTACCAGTGCTGAGCTGTGATATTACTGTAACACTGACATGTACTTCAGTACTAGTGCTGAGCTGTGATATTACTGTAACACTGACATGTACTTCATTACTAGTGCTGAGCTGTGATATTACTGTAACACTGACATGCACTGCAGTACCAGTGCTGAGCTGTGATATTACTGTAACACTGACATGCACTACAGTACTAGTGCTGAGCTGTGATATTACTGTAACACTGACATGTAGTGGAGTACCAGTGCTGAGCAGTGATATTACTGTAACACTGACATGCACTGCAGTACTAGTGCTGAGCTGTGATATTACTGTACCACTGACATGCACTGCAGTACCAGTGCTGAGCTGTGATATTACTATAACACTGACATGTACTGGAGTACCAGTGCTGAGCAGTGATATTACTGTAACACTGACATGCACTGCAGTACTAGTGCTGAGCTGTTATATTACTGTACCACTGACATGTAACACTGACATGTACTTCAGTACTAGTGATGAGCTGTGATATTACTGTAGCACTAACATGCACTTCAGTACTAGTGCTGAGCTGTTATATTACTGTAACACTGACATGCACTGCAGTACCAGTGCTGAGCTGTGATATTACTGTAACACTGACATGTACTTCAGTACTAGTGCTGAGCTGTGATATTACTGTAGCACTGACATGCACTGCAGTACTAGTGCTGAGCTTTGATATTACTGTAACACTGACATGCACTGCAGTACTAGTGCTGAGCTTTGATATTACTGTAGTACTGACATGCACTTCAGTACCAGTGCTGAGCTGTGATATTACTGTAACACTGACATGCACTGCAGTACCAGTGCTGAGCTGTGATATTACTGTAACACTGACATGTACTTCAGTACCAGTGCTGAGCTGTGATATTACTGTAACACTGATATGCACTGCAGTACCAGTGCTGAGCTGTGATATTACTGTAACACTGACATGCACTGCAGTACTAGTGCTGAGCTGAGATATTACTGTAACACTGACATGCACTGCAGTACTAGTGCTGAGCTGAGATATTACTGTAGTACTGACATGCACTTCAGTACCAGTGCTGAGCTGTGATATTACTGAAACACTGACATGCACTGCAGTACTAGTGCTGAGCTGTGATATTACTGTAACACTGACATGTACTTCAGAACTAGTGCTGAGCTGTGATATTACTGTAGCACTGACATGCACTTGAGTACTAGTGCTGAGCTGTGATATTACTTTAACACTGACATGCACTGCAGTACCAGTGCTGAGGTGTGATATTACTGTAGCACTCACATGTACTTCAGTACTAGTGATGAGCTGTGATATTACTGTAGCACTGACATGCACTTATGTACTAGTGCTGAGCTGTGATATTACTGTAACACTGACATGCACTTCAGTACCAGTGCTGAGCTGTGATATTACTGTAAAACTGACATGTACTTCAGTACCAGTGCTGAGCTGTGATATTACTGTAACACTGACATGCACTGCAGTACTAGTGCTGAGCTGTGATATTACTGTAGCACTGACATGCACTTCAGTACCAGTGCTGAGCTGTGATATTACTGTAAAACTGACATGTACTTCAGTACCAGTGCTGAGCTGTGATATTACTGTAACACTGACATGTACTTCAGTACTAGTGCTGAGCTGTGATATTACTGTAACACTGACATGTACTTCAGTACCAGTGCTGAGCTGTGATATTACTGTAACACTGACATGTACTTCAGTACCAGTGCTGAGCTGTGATATTACTGTAACACTGACATGCACTGCAGTACCAGTGCTGAGCTGTGATATTACTGTAACACTGACATGCACTGCAGTACTAGTGCTGAGCTGTGATATTACTGTAGCACTGACATGCACTGCAGTACTAGTGCTGAGCTGTGATATTACTGTAACACTGACATGTACTTCAGTACTAGTGATAAGCTGTGATATTACTGTAGCACTGACATGCACTTCAGTACCAGTGCTGAGCTGTGATATTACTGTAGCACTGACATGTACTTCAGTACTAGTGCTGAGCTGTGATATTACTGTAACACTGACATGCACTTCAGTACCAGTGCTGAGCTGTGATATTACTGTAACACTGACATGCACTGCAGTACTAGTGCTGAGCTGTGATATTACTGTAGCACTGACATGTACTTCAGTACCAGTGCTGAGCTGTGATATTACTGTAACACTGACATGCACTGCAGTACTAGTGCTGAGCTGTTATATTACTGTAGCACTGACATGCACTTCAGTACTAGTGCTGAGCTGTTATATTACTGTAGCACTGACATGTACTTCAGTACTAGTGCTGAGCTGTTATATTACTGTAGCACTGACATGCACTTCAGTACTAGTGCTGAGCTGTTATATTACTGTAGCACTGACATGCACTGCAGTACTAGTGCTGAGCTGTGATATTACTGTAACACTGACATGTACTTCAGTACTAGTGCTGAGCTGTGATATTACTATAACTCTGACATGTACTTCAGTACCAGTGCTGAGCTGTGATATTACTATAACTCTGACATGTACTTCAGTACCAGTGCTGAGCTGTGATATTACTGTAACACTGACATGCACTGCGGTACCAGTGCTGAGCTGTGATATTACTGTAACACTGACATGCACTGCAGTACCAGTGCTGAGCTGTGATATTACTGTAACACTGACATGTACTTCAGTACTAGTGCTGAGCTGTGATATTACTGTAACACTGACATGTACTTCAGTACCAGTGCTGAGCTGTGATATTACTGTAACACTGACATGTACTTCAGTACCAGTGCTGAGCTGTGATATTACTGTAACACTGACATGCACTGCAGTACCAGTGCTGAGCTGTGATATTACTGTAACACTGACATGCACTGCAGTACTAGTGCTGAGCTGTGATATTACTGTAGCACTGACATGCACTGCAGTACTAGTGCTGAGCTGTGATATTACTGTAGCACTGACATGCACTGCGGTACCAGTGCTGAGCTGTGATATTACTATAACTCTGACATGTACTTCAGTACCAGTGCTGAGCTGTGATATTACTATAACTCTGACATGTACTTCAGTACCAGTGCTGAGCTGTGATATTACTGTAACACTGACATGCACTGCGGTACCAGTGCTGAGCTGTGATATTACTGTAACACTGACATGCACTGCAGTACCAGTGCTGAGCTGTGATATTACTGTAACACTGACATGTACTTCAGTACTAGTGCTGAGCTGTGATATTACTGTAACACTGACATGTACTTCAGTACCAGTGCTGAGCTGTGATATTACTGTAACACTGACATGTACTTCAGTACCAGTGCTGAGCTGTGATATTACTGTAACACTGACATGCACTGCAGTACCAGTGCTGAGCTGTGATATTACTGTAACACTGACATGTACTTCAGTACTAGTGCTGAGCTGTGATATTACCTTAACACTGACATGCACTGCCGTACCAGTGCTGAGCTGTGATATTACTGTAACACTGACATGTACTTCAGTACTAGTGCTGAGCTGTGATATTACTGTAACACTGACATGTACTTCAGTACTAGTGATGAGCTGTGATATTACTGTAGCACTGACATGCACTTCAGTACTAGTGCTGAGCTGTTATATTACTATAACACTGACATGTACTGGAGTACCAGTGCTGAGCAGTGATATTACTGTAACACTGACATGCACTTCAGTACCAGTGCTGAGCTATGATATTACTGTAACACTGACATGTACTTCAGTACCAGTGCTGAGCTGTGATATTACTATAACACTGACATGTACTGGAGTACCAGTGCTGAGCAGTGATATTACTGTAACACTGACATGCACTTCAGTACCAGTGCTGAGCTATGATATTACTGTAACACTGACATGTACTTCAGTACCAGTGCTGAGCTGTGATATTACTGTAACACTGACATGCACTGCAGTACTAGTGCTGAGCTGTGATATTACTGTAGTACTGACATGCGCTGCAGTACCAGTGCTGAGCTGTGATATTACTGTAACACTGACATGTACTTCAGTACCAGTGCTGAGCTGTGATATTACTGTAACACTGACATGCACTTCAGTACCAGTGCTGAGGTGTGATATTACTGTAACACTGACATGCACTGCGGTACCAGTGCTGAGCTGTGATATTACTATAACTCTGACATGCACTGCAGTACTAGTGCTGACTCTGCTGAGCTGTGATATTACTGTAGCACTGACATGCACTGCAGTACCAGTGCTGAGCTGTGATATTACTGTAGCACTGACATGCACTGCAGTGCTAGTGCTGAGCTGTGATATTACTGTAACACTGACATGTACTTCAGTACTAGTGCTGAGCTGTGATATTACTGTAACACTGACATGTACTTCAGTACTAGTGATGAGCTGTGATATTACTGTAGCACTGACATGCACTTCAGTACTAGTGCTGAGCTGTTATATTACTGTAACACTGACATGCACTGCAGTACCAGTGCTGAGCTGTGATATTACTGTAACACTGACATGCACTGCAGTACTAGTGCTGAGCTTTGATATTACTGTAGTACTGACATGCACTGCAGTACCAGTGCTGAGCTGTGATATTACTGTAACACTGACATGTACTTCAGTACTAGTGCTGAGCTGTGATATTACTGTAACACTGACATGTACTTCATTACTAGTGCTGAGCTGTGATATTACTGTAACACTGACATGCACTGCAGTACCAGTGCTGAGCTGTGATATTACTGTAACACTGACATGCACTACAGTACTAGTGCTGAGCTGTGATATTACTGTAACACTGACATGTAGTGGAGTACCAGTGCTGAGCAGTGATATTACTGTAACACTGACATGCACTGCAGTACTAGTGCTGAGCTGTGATATTACTGTACCACTGACATGCACTGCAGTACCAGTGCTGAGCTGTGATATTACTATAACACTGACATGTACTGGAGTACCAGTGCTGAGCAGTGATATTACTGTAACACTGACATGCACTGCAGTACTAGTGCTGAGCTGTTATATTACTGTACCACTGACATGTAACACTGACATGTACTTCAGTACTAGTGATGAGCTGTGATATTACTGTAGCACTAACATGCACTTCAGTACTAGTGCTGAGCTGTTATATTACTGTAACACTGACATGCACTGCAGTACCAGTGCTGAGCTGTGATATTACTGTAACACTGACATGTACTTCAGTACTAGTGCTGAGCTGTGATATTACTGTAGCACTGACATGCACTGCAGTACTAGTGCTGAGCTTTGATATTACTGTAACACTGACATGCACTGCAGTACTAGTGCTGAGCTTTGATATTACTGTAGTACTGACATGCACTTCAGTACCAGTGCTGAGCTGTGATATTACTGTAACACTGACATGCACTGCAGTACCAGTGCTGAGCTGTGATATTACTGTAACACTGACATGTACTTCAGTACCAGTGCTGAGCTGTGATATTACTGTAACACTGATATGCACTGCAGTACCAGTGCTGAGCTGTGATATTACTGTAACACTGACATGCACTGCAGTACTAGTGCTGAGCTGAGATATTACTGTAACACTGACATGCACTGCAGTACTAGTGCTGAGCTGAGATATTACTGTAGTACTGACATGCACTTCAGTACCAGTGCTGAGCTGTGATATTACTGAAACACTGACATGCACTGCAGTACTAGTGCTGAGCTGTGATATTACTGTAACACTGACATGTACTTCAGAACTAGTGCTGAGCTGTGATATTACTGTAGCACTGACATGCACTTGAGTACTAGTGCTGAGCTGTGATATTACTTTAACACTGACATGCACTGCAGTACCAGTGCTGAGGTGTGATATTACTGTAGCACTCACATGTACTTCAGTACTAGTGATGAGCTGTGATATTACTGTAGCACTGACATGCACTTATGTACTAGTGCTGAGCTGTGATATTACTGTAACACTGACATGCACTTCAGTACCAGTGCTGAGCTGTGATATTACTGTAAAACTGACATGTACTTCAGTACCAGTGCTGAGCTGTGATATTACTGTAACACTGACATGCACTGCAGTACTAGTGCTGAGCTGTGATATTACTGTAGCACTGACATGCACTTCAGTACCAGTGCTGAGCTGTGATATTACTGTAAAACTGACATGTACTTCAGTACCAGTGCTGAGCTGTGATATTACTGTAACACTGACATGTACTTCAGTACTAGTGCTGAGCTGTGATATTACTGTAACACTGACATGTACTTCAGTACCAGTGCTGAGCTGTGATATTACTGTAACACTGACATGTACTTCAGTACCAGTGCTGAGCTGTGATATTACTGTAACACTGACATGCACTGCAGTACCAGTGCTGAGCTGTGATATTACTGTAACACTGACATGCACTGCAGTACTAGTGCTGAGCTGTGATATTACTGTAGCACTGACATGCACTGCAGTACTAGTGCTGAGCTGTGATATTACTGTAACACTGACATGTACTTCAGTACTAGTGATAAGCTGTGATATTACTGTAGCACTGACATGCACTTCAGTACCAGTGCTGAGCTGTGATATTACTGTAGCACTGACATGTACTTCAGTACTAGTGCTGAGCTGTGATATTACTGTAACACTGACATGCACTTCAGTACCAGTGCTGAGCTGTGATATTACTGTAACACTGACATGCACTGCAGTACTAGTGCTGAGCTGTGATATTACTGTAGCACTGACATGTACTTCAGTACCAGTGCTGAGCTGTGATATTACTGTAACACTGACATGCACTGCAGTACTAGTGCTGAGCTGTTATATTACTGTAGCACTGACATGCACTTCAGTACTAGTGCTGAGCTGTTATATTACTGTAGCACTGACATGTACTTCAGTACTAGTGCTGAGCTGTTATATTACTGTAGCACTGACATGCACTTCAGTACTAGTGCTGAGCTGTTATATTACTGTAGCACTGACATGCACTGCAGTACTAGTGCTGAGCTGTGATATTACTGTAACACTGACATGTACTTCAGTACTAGTGCTGAGCTTTGATATTACTGTAACACTGACATGCACTGCAGTACTAGTGCTGAGCTGTGATATTACTGTAACACTGACATGTACTTCAGTACTAGTGCTGAGCTTTGATATTACTGTAACACTGACATGCACTGCAGTACTAGTGCTGAGCTGTGATATTACTGTAACACTGACATGCACTGCAGTACTAGTGCTGAGCTGTGATATTACTGTAGCACTGACATGCACTGCAGTACTAGTGCTGAGCTGTGATATTACTGTAACACTGACATGTACTTCAGTACTAGTGCTGAGCTGTGATATTACTGTAACACTGACATGCACTTCAGTACCAGTGCTGAGCTGTGATATTACTGTAACACTGACATGTACTTCAGTACTAGTGATAAGCTGTGATATTACTGTAGCACTGACATGCACTTCAGTACAAGTGCTGAGCTGTTATATTACTGAAAATAAGAAAAGTTATGTCGGTGGTTAACCCGTGAGAAGCCGTATATAGTATGATAGAAGGCAGTCCTCAGCTCTCAATAATTCATTATCATAAGCATAAGCATAAGCACTTGTATATATCTGAGCAATATCAATGCACTTAGAAATGGATTAGTGTCCGTATCAAACTTTAGTCATAAGTCCTATATGAAAAGCATACGTGAATATGCCGACTCACCCGCTTGGATCCTCAGTAGATTTCACGAGTATCCACACTTCGCGGAAATGAAGCTGTAACTTGCTCCAACTACTCATGGAAAGAAACTCAACAGGAACTGGGACAGATGCTGGATGATGGGGTTGAACTAGGGATCTTTGATCAACAAACAGCTGATTCCTTGTATGTGACACATCCGGTTACCCCCATCTTCCATCATCTGCCAAAAGTTCACAAAAGCCTTGACAATGTAAAAGGTCGCCCTATTGTTTCAGGAATAGGCTCTCTTCTTGAGCCCCTGTGTGATTGGTTGGATGGGATACTGCAGCCATATGTTTTGGCATTACCAAGTTACATCCGCGATACCTCACATGTGTTGGGTATGCTGGAGGACATAGAGTGGTACTCACATTACAGTTGGTTAACCATTGATGTGGTCTCGCTGTACTCCAGCATACCCCACGACATGGGGTTGGAAGCAGTTAAGTATTTTTTAACCTCCAGCGCAGACTTGTCATCCGAACACATAGCGTATCTTTTACGCATTACAGAGTATTTGCTTGAACATAACTACTTCTGCTTTGAGGGGGTGTTTTACCTCCAGAGGCAAGGAACAGCCATGGGGGCTAAATTTGCCCCCTCCTATGCGAATTTGTTCATGGGCTGGCTTGAACGGTTCTTTATTTATGGAGATGGTAACCCCCACAGAGCAGAAGTAGTTTTTTACCGTCGCTTCATCGACGACCTTATATTCATCTGGTCGTCTACTGAGGGACAAGCTATCCTCTTTTTTCAGTACCTAAATGAAGCTAGGCATGGCCTTTCATTTACTTATGAATGGCACAGCCAGAGTGTCAACTTTTTAGATGTCACCTTAACAGGAGATTGCCAAACAAACAAGATTGTTTCAAAACTCTATAGGAAACCTATCTCAGGGAATACAATCCTTCACCATAAGAGTGGGCATCCTTCCCATGTATTTAAGGGAATAGTAAAGGGACAATTCCTGAGAGCCAGGAGGGTTTGCAGCAAAGATTGTGATTTTTTGAAAGAATCAAAATTACTCAAGCAAAGATTAAAGGACAGGGGATATCCACCGAAGCTTTTAAACAACATAGCTAAACAAACAGCAATGGAGGGAAAGAATACCTCTGTAGTGCCTAGCCGTGGTAATAGTGATAAAAGACCACTCACCTTCATTACACAATATTCTTCAGACTACTCAAAAGTATGTGACATCATCCGGAGGTATTTTCCGATACTTCTAGGTGATGTACATTTAAAGTCCACTGTTGAGAAGGGATTTAAGTGTGTTTATTCCAAAAACCTAACTTTGGGTAACATGTTGTCCCCAAGCCTTCTGCCTTGCAAACAAAAGAACAGGGGCTCTTGGATGCAAGTTAATGGCACTTATAAGTGTGGAGATCACAGATGTAAAGCATGTGATTTCATCACTGAAGGTAAAGAATTTTACTCTTGCACTACTACTCAAAAATTTGCATCCAGAGGGTGCATAAAATGCTCCAGCACCTATGTAGTGTACCTCATTGAATGCCGGGTACACTCCAAACAATATGTTGGAATGACCAGTAGGGAGGTCCGTACCCGAATTAGAGAACATCTAGGATATATTAAATATGAAAAACCATGTTCTGCATTATCACGGCATTTCATTGAGGTGCACGGCAAAGATACTGGAGCATTCAGATGGCGAGGCATTGAGACCATCAAATTGCCTCCCAGGGGTGGCAATAAGGACGAGATCCTGGCGAAACAGGAGGTGTACTGGATCATGAAACTAAATACTCAGGTTCCTTATGGATTCAATTCTGAGTTCGATATAATCAACCATTGGAAATAAATGGTTTCATGGTCCAGTGCACCAATACACATTCATTTAACAACATATGCTAAGGAGGTGTTTTGTTCACTCATTCATCTTTTTCCCAAATGTACAATACAAAGCTATCACATCGTGATCAAAATACATGTTTTGTATGCTTTTTGATTTTTTATTTTTATTCTTCACTATTCAATAGATGATGATCAGGAAAATTTTTGATGTTATTTTGGCACTAATGATCCATTTATTATGGGCACCATATAGAAATCAAATGATCGAAAAATAAGAGTGAAAAGTAATGATTAAAGATTAAATTGGGAAATAAATCTCTTTATGTAGTTAAAAACTATACACAATACATATGATAAAATAAACGCACATGGTGCAAAAATAGTATTTTCCTGAATAAGGCACATTAAATATAGGATACATTAGATCTTAAGTGCATTTGTCTGTACAATATAGTTACATCTGTTATTTAAACAGTTTGTCAAAATATATTAATATATTTGTATTACTTATACACCTGCACCAAGTGAATCTTTTGTCTAGAATTATGTGTGGCTTAATATCAGGTATATATTGTTATAGTTCCATACCGGTTCTTGATCAGAGCAATGCTTTACTAAGTGTTCTATTACTTCTGCAGATTCTGTATTTACATGGTTAATAGGGGTGTGTTACACACCAACCAATAGCCATGATGTTTGTAACCTTTTTAAACAGACACTCACCTGTGTCTAATCAGGTTTATGAGTACGGCACTGAGCCGAAACGCGTAAAACCTATTTTTTACTGTGTGACCCATGTTAAAATTTTAAATGGACTAAATAAAGCTGTTGTTTTAACTTATTGGATGTCGGGACCGCTTCTTCTTTTTCTGTTATATTACTGTAACACTGACATGCACTGCAGTACCAGTGCTGAGCTGTGATATTACTGTAACACTGACATGCACTGCAGTACTAGTGCTGAGCTTTGATATTACTGTAGTACTGACATGCACTTCAGTAACAGTGCTGAGCTGTGATATTACTGTAACACTGACATGTACTTCAGTACTAGTGCTGAGCTGTGATATTACTGTAACACTGACATGTACTTCAGTACCAGTGCTGAGCTGTGATATTACTGTAACACTGACATGCACTGCAGTACCAGTGCTGAGCTTTGATATTACTGTAACACTGACATGTACTGGAGTACCAGTGCTGAGCTGTGATATTACTATAACACTGACATGTACTGGAGTACCAGTGCTGAGCAGTGATATTACTGTAACACTGACATGCACTGCAGTGCTAGTGCTGAGCTGTGATATTACTGTACCACTGACATGCACTTCAGTACCAGTGCTGAGCTGTGATATTACTGTGACACTGACATGTACTTCAGTACCAGTGCTGAGCTGTGATATTACTGTAACACTGACATGTACTTCAGTACCAGTGATGAGCTGTGATATTACTGTAACACTGACATGTACTTCAGTACCAGTGCTGAGCTGTGATATTACTGTAACACTGACATGCACTGCGGTACCAGTGCTGAGCTGTGATATTACTATAACTCTGACATGCACTGCAGTACTAGTGCTGAGCTGTGATATTACTGTAGCACTGACATGCACTTCAGTACTAGTGCTGAGCTGTGATATTACTGTAACACTGACATGTACTTCAGTACTAGTGATGAGCAGTGATATTACTGTAGCACTAACATGCACTTCAGTACTAGTGCTGAGCTGTTATATTACTGTAACACTGACATGCACTGCAGTACCAGTGCTGAGCTGTGATATTACTGTAACACTGACATGCACTTCAGTACTAGTGCTGAGCTTTGATATTACTGTAGTACTGACATGCACTTCAGTACCAGTGCTGAGCTGTGATATTACTGTAACACTGACATGTACTTCAGTACTAGTGCTGAGCTGTGATATTACTGTAACACTGACATGTACTTCATTACTAGTGCTGAGCTGTGATATTACTGTAACACTGACATGCACTGCAGTACCAGTGCTGAGCTGTGATATTACTGTAACACTGACATGCACTGCAGTACTAGTGCTGAGCTGTGATATTACTGTAACACTGACATGTACTTCAGAACTAGTGCTGAGCTGTGATATTACTGTAGCACTGACATGCACTTCAGTACTAGTGCTGAGCTGTGATATTACTGTAACACTGACATGCACTGCAGTACCAGTGCTGAGGTGTGATATTACTGTAGCACTGACATGCACTGCAGTACTAGTGCTGAGCTGAGATATTACTGTAGTACTGACATGCACTTCAGTACCAGTGCTGAGCTGTGATATTACTGTAACACTGACATGTACTTCAGTACTAGTGCTGAGCTGTGATATTACTGTGACACTGACATGTACTGGAGTACCAGTGCTGAGCAGTGATATTATTGTAACACTGACATGCACTGCAGTACCAGTGCTGAGCTGTGATATTACTATAACACTGACATGCACTGCAGTACTAGTGCTGAGCTGTGATATTACTGTAACACTGACATGCACTGCAGTACCAGTGCTGAGCTGTGATATTACTATAACACTGACATGTACTGGAGTACCAGTGCTGAGCAGTGATATTACTGTAACACTGACATGCACTGCAGTACTAGTGCTGAGCTGTGATATTACTGTACCACTGACATGCACTTCAGTACCAGTGCTGAGCTATGATATTACTGTAACACTGACATGCACTTCAGTACCAGTGCTGAGCTGTGATATTACTGTAACACTGACATGTACTTCAGTACCAGTGCTGAGCTGTGATATTACTGTAACACTGACATGTACTTCAGTACCAGTGCTGAGCTGTGATATTACTGTAACACTGAAATGCACTACGGTACCAGTGCTGAGCTGTGATATTACTAAAACACTGACATGCACTGCAGTACTAGTGTTGAGCTGTGATATTACTGTAGCACTGACATGCACTGCAGTACTAGTGCTGAGCTGTGATATTACTGTAACACTGACATGCAGTGCAGTACCAGTGCTGAGCTGTGATATTACTATAACACTGACATGCACTGCAGTACTAGTGCTGAGCTGTTATATTACTGTAGCACTGACATGCACTTCAGTACTAGTGCTGAGCTGTGATATTACTGTAACACTGACATGTACTTCAGTACTAGTGATGAGCTGTGATATTACTGTAGCACTGACATGCACTTATGTACTAGTGCTGAGCTGTTATATTACTGTAACACTGACATGCACTGCAGTACCAGTGCTGAGCTGTGATATTACTGTAACACTGACATGCACTGCAGTACTAGTGCTGAGCTTTGATATTACTGTAGTACTGACATTCACTTCAGTACCAGTGCTGAGCTGTGATATTACTGTAACACTGACATGTACTTCAGTACTAGTGCTGAGCTGTGATATTACTGTAACACTGACATGTACTTCAGTACTAGTGCTGAGCTGTGATATTACTGTAACACTGACATGCACTGCAGTACCAGTGCTGAGCTGTGATATTACTGTAACACTGACATGTACTGGAGTACCAGTGCTGAGCTGTGATATTACTATAACACTGACATGTACTGGAGTACCAGTGCTGAGCAGTGATATTACTGTAACACTGACATGCACTTCAGTACCAGTGCTGAGCTATGATATTACTGTAACACTGACATGCACTTCAGTACCAGTGCTGAGCTGTGATATTACTGTAACACTGATATGTACTTCAGTACCAGTGCTGAGCTGTGATATTACTGTAACACTGATATGTACTTCAGTACCAGTGCTGAGCTGTGATATTACTGTAACACTGATATGTACTTCAGTACCAGTGCTGAGCTGTGATATTACTGTAACACTGACATGTACTTCAGTACCAGTGCTGAGCTGTGATATTACTGTAACACTGACATGCACTGCGGTACCAGTGCTGAGCTGTGATATTACTATAACACTGACATGCACTGCAGTACTAGTGCTGAGCTGTGATATTAATGTAGCACTGACATGCACTTCAGTACTAGTGCTGAGCTGTGATATTACTGTAACACTGACATGCACTGCCGTACCAGTGCTGAGCTGTGATATTACTGTAACACTGACATGCACTTCAGTACCAGCGCTGAGCTGTGATGTTACTGTAACACTGACATGCACTGCAGTACTAGTGCTGAGCTGTGATATTACTGTAGCACTGACATGCACTGCAGTACCAGTGCTGAGCTGTGATATTACTGTAAAACTGACATGTACTGCAGTACTAGTGCTGAGCTGTGATATTACTGTAACACTGACATGCACTTCAGTACTAGTGCTGAGCTGTGATATTACTGTAACACTGACATGTACTTCAGAACTAGTGCTGAGCTGTGATATTACTGTAGCACTGACATGCACTTCAGTACTAGTGCTGAGCTGTGATATTACTGTAACACTGACATGCACTGCAGTACCAGTGCTGAGCTGTGATATTACTGTAGCACTGACATGCACTGCAGTACTAGTGCTGAGCTGTGATATTACTGTAGCACTGACATGCACTGCAGTACTAGTGCTGAGCTGAGATATTACTGTAGTACTGACATGCACTTCAGTACCAGTGCTGAGCTGTGATATTACTGTAAAACTGACATGCACTGCAGTACCAGTGCTGAGCTGTGATATTACTGTAGCACTGACATGCACTGCAGTACTAGTGCTGAGCTGAGATATTACTGTAGTACTGACATGCACTTCAGTACCAGTGCTGAGCTGTGATATTACTGTAACACTGACATGTACTTCAGTATTAGTGCTGAGCTGTGATATTACTGTAACACTGACATGTACTTCAGTACTAGTGCTGAGCTGTGATATTACTGTAACACTGACACGCACTGCCGTACCAGTGCTGAGCTGTGATATTACTGTAACACTGACATGCACTTCAGTACCAGTGCTGAGCTGTGATGTTACTGTAACACTGACATGCACTACAGTACTAGTGCTGAGCTGTGATATTACTGTAGCACTGACATGCACTTCAGTACCAGTGCTGAGCTGTGATATTACTGTAAATCTGACATGTACTTCAGTACCAGTGCTGAGCTGTGATATTACTGTAACACTGACATGCACTGCAGTACTAGTGCTGAGCTGTGATATTACTGTAACACTGACATGTACTTCAGTACTAGTGCTGAGCTGTGATATTACTGTAACACTGACATGCACTGCAGTACTAGTGCTGAGCTGTGATATTACTGTAGCACTGACATGCACTTCAGTACCAGTGCTGAGCTGTGATATTACTGTAACACTGACATGTACTTCAGTACCAGTGCTGAGCTGTGATATTACTGTAACACTGACATGCACTGCAGTACTAGTGCTGAGCTGTGATATTACTGTAACACTGACATGCACTGCAGTACCAGTGCTGAGCTGTGATATTACTGTAAATCTGACATGTACTTCAGTACCAGTGCTGAGCTGTGATATTACTGTAACACTGACATGCACTGCAGTACTAGTGCTGAGCTGTGATATTACTGTAACACTGACATGCACTTCAGTACCAGTGCTGAGCTGTGATATTACTGTAACACTGACATGCACTACAGTACCAGTGCTGAGCTGTGATATTACTGTAACACTGACATGTACTTCAGTACCAGTGCTGAGCTGTGATATTACTGTAACACTGACATGCACTGCAGTACTAGTGCTGAGCTGTGATATTACTGTAACACTGACATGCACTTCAGTACCAGTGCTGAGCTGTGATATTACTGTAACACTGACATGCACTGCAGTACTAGTGCTGAGCTGTGATATTACTGTAACACTGACATGCGCTGCAGTACCTATGCTGAGCTGTGATATTACTGTAGCACTGACATTTACTTCAGTACCAGTGCTGAGCTGTGATATTACTGTAAATCTGACATGTACTTCAGTACCAGTGCTGAGCTGTGATATTACTGTAACACTGACATGCACTGCAGTACTAGTGCTGAGCTGTGATATTACTGTAACACTGACATGTACTTCAGTACTAGTGCTGAGCTGTGATATTACTGTAACACTGACATGCACTGCAGTACTAGTGCTGAGCTGTGATATTACTGTAACACTGACATGTACTTCAGTACTAGTGCTGAGCTGTGATATTACTGTAACACTGACATGTACTTCAGTACTAGTGCTGAGCTGTGATATTACTGTAGTACTGACATGCACTTCAGTACCAGTGCTGAGCTGTGATATTACTGTAACACTGACATGCACTGCAGTACCAGTGCTGAGCTGTGATATTACTGTAACACTGACATGCACTGCAGTACTAGTGCTGAGCTGTGATATTACTGTAGCACTGACATGCACTTCAGTACCAGTGCTGAGCTGTGATATTACTGTAACACTGACATGTACTTCAGTACCAGTGCTGAGCTGTGATATTACTGTAACACTGACATGCACTGCAGTACTAGTGCTGAGCTGTGATATTACTGTAACACTGACATGCACTTCAGTACCAGTGCTGAGCTGTGATATTACTGTAACACTGACATGCACTGCAGTACCAGTGCTGAGCTGTGATATTACTGTAACACTGACATGTACTTCAGTACCAGTGCTGAGCTGTGATATTACTGTAACACTGACATGTACTTCAGTACCAGTGCTGAGCTGTGATATTACTGTAACACTGACATGCACTGCAGTACTAGTGCTGAGCTGTGATATTACTGTAACACTGACATGCACTTCAGTACCAGTGCTGAGCTGTGATATTACTGTAACACTGACATGCACTGCAGTACTAGTGCTGAGCTGTGATATTACTGTAACACTGACATGCGCTGCAGTACCTATGCTGAGCTGTGATATTACTGTAGCACTGACATTTACTTCAGTACCAGTGCTGAGCTGTGATATTACTGTAACACTGACATGTACTTCAGTACCAGTGCTGAGCTGTGATATTACTGTAACACTGACATGTACTTCAGTACTAGTGCTGAGCTGTGATATTACTGTAACACTGACATGCACTGCAGTACTAGTGCTGAGCTGTGATATTACTGTAACACTGACATGCACTGCAGTACTAGTGCTGAGCTGTGATATTACTGTAACACTGACATGTACTTCAGTACTAGTGATAAGCTGTGATATTACTGTAGCACTGACATGCACTTCAGTACTAGTGCTGAGCTGTGATATTACTGTAGCACTGACATGTACTTCAGTACCAGTGCTGAGCTGTGATATTACTGTAACACTGACATGCACTGCAGTACTAGTGCTGAGCTGTGATATTACTGTAACACTGACATGTACTTCAGTACCAGTGCTGAGCTGTGATATTACTGTAACACTGACATGTACTTCAGTACCAGTGCTGAGCTGTGATATTACTGTAACACTGACATGCACTGCAGTACTAGTGCTGAGCTGTGATATTACTGTAACACTGACATGCACTGCAGTACTAGTGCTGAGCTGTGATATTACTGTAGTACTGACATGCACTGCAGTACTAGTGCTGAGCTGTGATATTACTGTAGTACTGACATGCGCTGCAGTACCTATGCTGAGTGGTGCTGAGCTGTGATATTAGTGTGGTAGCCGGTGCTAAACTGCTTTACCTAGGGCAGTGCTGGCCTGTGCTATTACTGTAGTACGAGTCCCTGGTGCTAAACTGCTGTATTACAGCATCTATCCTGCCATTTACTTCCATCTAGTTTTACGCAAAAACAGTTATTAAAGGGATATGAAACCCAATTTTTAGCTTTCTAATTTACTCCTATTAGCAATTTTTCTCTGTTCTCTACATTTAGCCACCAATCAATAAGAGTTACCCAGGTTCTGAACCAAAAATGGGTCGGATCCTAAGTTTACATTCTTGCTTTTTCAAATAAAGATACCAAGAGAACGAATAAGAATTGCTAATAGAAGTAAATTAGAAAGTTGCTTAAAAATGCATGCTCTATCTGAATCATTAAACAAAAAGTGGGTTTCATATTCCTTTAAGAAATTTTGTTTTAATTCCTGCATGAATTAGTTTCAGAATTGCATGCCTAATAGTGATCAGATAAAGTTGCCTCAAATTATAGTCCTTTGAATAAGGTGTAAATAGCCAGCCTAACAATACAGACAATGCTCTCTTACCTGCATAGTAGGGCTTCCTCCTTCTCTCCCCCTCTCTCTCCTCTTTCTCTTCCCCATATCTTTCGCTCCCCCCTCTCATTCTCTCAATCCCCCCCCCCCTCTCTCTCTCTCTCTCTCTCCCCACTTTGTCTCCCTTTGTGGGAAGGCTCTAGTTTTAAGCCACCTAATGCCTCACTAGATTATCAGTGAAGCGCAAATTAACGCTTCCACTCGAGAGTTACTGTGCTAAAAGTAAGTTTTTTGTGTTTGTCAGGTTGCATTCGCATTACGAGTTGAAAGTAAACTGTTTTCGCTCTTGCAGTAACCCAACAAGCGCAAAAAGCCAAGGTTAGAATATTGCACATATGTTCACGTACTCCCCCATAGAAGTCAATGAACAAACAAAAGTGGGGGGAAAAAAACACTCTCGCACAAACCTGATCGCATATTCTGATTTGCGCTAACCCAACATCAAAAAATAAATATATCACATTCCAATGTTCTTCAAATAATAGAATATGTTCTATTCATTCAGAAATACATATTTCTACATATATTTTATGATGTACAGTGTATATATATATATATATATATACACAATTATATATAGGTATAGATATATACAATTATATATATATATGCAGTATATATATATATATATATATATATATATATATATATATATATATCCGAACATAAAAAGAAAACCAGCGAGCCTCAGGTGGAGTTTTAAGTAAACTTTAATTCCTTTTTGTCACAGGAACTACATGTCAAGTAGTAAAAACTGCACAGACGCAGTGCTGTGTAGCATCTGACGCGTTTCGGCTAGTATGCCTTAATCGTAGATGCTTACTGATGGCTAATCAACTCTTAAATAGCCATCCTAATTTAGTTAATTCAAAAACACTGTTGCAAAATTTCTATAACACAATCAGACCTTGAGTGGATACAGGGAATATGTATATATATATATATATATATATACTGTACACCCTGTTCCAAATTATTATGCCAATGATATCTTTCTCATTTACCTAAATAATTGATGTAAACAACAGTCAGCATAATTCTCATGTTATCAACTATTAAGAGTACAATTCAAATTTTATTGCACAAACCTCCTAATGATAACAGTATTTTTTGTTCAAAATAAAAAACTTACAATGCACTGTTCCAAATTATTACGTACAGTAAGTTTCAAAACACTTTATAGGTTGTAAAGAACTGAAAATTTTAATTTGTTGTGCTTGCAGCATATTTACTGAAATCAAAAGCTATTTCAATCAAACTTTGAACAACATTTTAACTTTTTAAACATTTTAACAGGTCACGTTATATTTTAACATAGGACCCCTTATTTGATAGCAGCTTCACAAGTCTTGCATCCATTGAACATGTGAGTTTTTTCACAGTTTCTGCTTGAATTTGTTTGCAAGATGTCAGAATAGCCTCCCAGAGCTGCTGTTTGGAGGTAAACTGCCTCCCACCCTCATAGATCATTTGCTTGAGGATGCTCCAAAGGTTCTCAATAGGATTGAGGTCAGGGGAGGATGGAGGCCACACCATGACTTTCTCTCCTTTTATCCCCATAGCAGCCATTGATGCAGAGGTATTCTTTGCAGCATGAGATGGTGCATTGTCATGCATGAAGATGATTTTATTACGGAAAGCATAGTTCTTCCTTCTGTACCAGGGAAGGAAGTGGTCAGTCAGGAACTCCACATACTTTGCAGAGGTCATCTTTACACCTTCGGGGACCCTAATGGGGCCGACCAGCTCTCTTCCCATGATTCCGGCCCAAAACATGACTCCACCACCACCTTGCTGACGTCGCAGCCTTGTTGGAACAGGGTGACCGTCCACCAATCATCCACTACTGTATCCATCTGGACCATCCAGGGTTGCACGGCACTCATCAGTGAACAGGACTGTTTGAAAATTAGTCTTCATGTATTTTTCTGCCCAATGCAGCTGTTTCTGCTTGTGAGCATTGGTTAGTGGTGGCCGAATGGAAGGTTTATGCACAGTTGCAAGACTCTGGAGGACTCTACACCTTGATGTCCGTGGGACTCCAGAGGCACCAGCAGCTTCAAATATATGTTTGCTGCTATGTAATGGTATTTTAGCAGCTGCTCTCTTGATCCAATGCATGGATCTGGCAGAAATCTTCTTCAATGTGCCTATATCTGCACGAACCCGTCTGTGCTCTGAATCAGGCACAAATCTCTTAATAGTGCTATGATCACGCTTAAGTTTTCGTGAAATATCTAATGTTTTCATACCTCCTCCAAGGCATTGAACTATTTCCCTCTTTTCGGCAGCAGAGAGATCCTTTTTCTTCCCCATATTGCTTGAAAATGGTGCTCTGCTTAATAATGTGGAACACCCTCCTTTAGTAGTTTTTCCTTTAATTGGGCTCGCCTGGCAATCTAATTATCACAGGTGTCCGAGATTGTTATATATATATACAGTTGTGCTCATAAGTTTACATACCCTGGCAGAATTTATGATTTTTTGGGCCATTTTTCAGAGAATATGAATGATGACACAAAAACTTTTCTTTCACTCATGGTTAGTGTTTGGCTGAAGCCATTTATTATCAGTCAACTGTGTTTACTCTTTTTAAATCATAATGACAACAGAAACTAATCAAATGACCCTGATCAAAAGTTTACATACCCTGGTTATTTTGGCCTGATAACATGCACACAAGTTGACACAAAGGGGTTTGAATGGCTATTAAAGGTAACCATCCTCACCTGTGATCTGTTTTCTTGTAATTAGTGTGTGTGTATAAAAGGTCAATGCGTTTCTGGACTCCTGACAGACCCTTGCATCTTTCATCCAGTGCTGCACTGACGATTCTGGATTCTGAGTTATGGGAAAAAGCAAAAGAATTGTCAAAGGATCTGCGGGAAAAGGTAGTTTAACTGTATAAAAAGATATCCAAGGAATTGAGAATGCAAATCAGCAGTGTTCAAACTCTAATAAAAAAGTGGAAAATGAGGGGTTCCGTTGAAACCAAACCACGGTCAGGTAGACCAACTAAAATTTCAGCCACAACTGCCAGGAAAATTGTTCGGGATGCAAAGACAAACCCACAAATAACTTCAGGTGAAAAACAGGACATGTGGTGTGGCTGTTTCAAGATGCACAATAAGGAGGCACTTGAAGAAAGATGGGCTGCATGGTCAAGTCGCCAGAAGAAAGCCATTACTACGCAAATGCCACAAAGTATCCCACTTACAATACACCAAACAGCACAGAGGCAAGCCTCAAACCTTCTGGCACAAAGTCATTTGGAGTGATGAGACCAAAATTGAGCTTTTGGGCCACAACTGTAAACGCTACATTTGGAGAGGAGTCAACAAGGCCTATGATGAAAGGTACACCATTCCTAATGTGAAACACGGAGGTGGATCGCTGATGTTTTAAGGATGTGTGAACTACAAAGGCACAGGAAATTTGGTCAGAATTGATGGCAAGATGAATGCAGTATGTTATCAAACAGAACGCCTCATTTTCCAATTCTTGATTAGAGTTTGAATACTGCTGATTTGCATTCTCAATTCCTTGGATATCTTTTTATATCCCTTTCCTGTTTTATACAGTTCAACTACCTTTTTCCCACAGATCCTTTGACAATTCTTTTTCTTTCCCCATGACTCAGAATCCAGAAATATCAGTGCAGCACTGTATGAAAGATGCAAGGGTCTGTCAGGAGTCCAGAAACTCATTGACCTTTTATACACACAAACTAATTACAAGCAAACAGATCACAGGGGAGGATGGTTACCTTTAATAGCCATTCAAACTCCTTTGTGTTAACTTGTGTGCATGTTATCAGGCCAAAATCATCAGGGTATGTAAACTTTTGATCAGGGTCATTTGGGTAGTTTATGTTGTCATTATGATTAGTGATGTCGAGAACCTAAAAAATTGGGTTTGCAAAAGGCGAACGCGAACTTCCACAAAAGTTTACGAACGGGCGAACTGGGCGAACTGCCATAGATTTCAATAGGCAGGCGAATTTTAAAACTCACAGGGACTCTTTCTGGCCACAATAGTGATGGAAAAGTTGTTTCAAGGGCACTAACACCTGGACTGTGGCATGCCGGAGGGGGATCCATGGCAAAACTCCCATGGAAAATTACATAGTTGATGCAGAGTCTGTTTTTAATCCATAAAGGGCATAAATCACCTAACATTCCTAAATTGTTTGGAATAACGTGCTTTAAAACATCAGGTATGATGTTGTATCGATCGGGTAGTGTAAGGGTTACGCCCGCTTCACAGTGCGCAGTGTAGGTGATATACCTGCCCTGACCATGCTTTGCAGACCCGGTATCAGTGGTCAGATGGACCCTTGCCCCAACACTGTGTGCCAGACATGCCATTATAGCAGACTTACATGGCTTTGGCGTTGCTTTTTGGTAATTAGAAGGCTGCTAAATGCCACTGCGCACCACACGTGTTTTATGCCCAGCAGTGAAGGGGTTAATTAGGGAGCATGTAGGCAGCTTGTAGAGTTAATTTTAGCTTAAGTGTAGTGTAGTAGACAACCCAAAGTATTGATCTAGGCCCATTTTGGTATATTTCATGCCACCATTTCACCGCCAAATGCGATCAAATAAAAAAAAAATATTCACTTTTTCACAAACTTTAGGTTTCTCACAGAAAATATTTACAAACAACTTATGCAATTATGGCATAAATGGTTGTAAATGCTTCTCTGGGATCCCCTTTGTTCAGAAATAGCAGACTTATATGGCTTTGGCGTTGCTTTTTGGTAATTAGAAGGCTGCTAAATGCCACTGCGCACCACATGTGTTTTATGCCCAGCAGTGAAGGAGTTAATTAGGGAGCATCTAGGCAGCTTGTAGAGTTAATTTTAGCTTAAGTGTAGTGTAGTAGACAACCCAAAGTATTGATCTAGGCCCATTTTGGTATATTTAATGCCACCATTTCACCGTCAAATGCGATCAAATAAAAAAAAAATTGTTCACTTTTTCACAAACTTTAGGTTTCTTACAGAAATTATTTACAAACAACTTATGCAATTATGGCATACATGGTTGTAAATGCTTCTCTGGGATCCCCTTTGTTCAGAAATAGCAGACTTATATGGCTTTGGCGTTGCTTTTTGGTAATTAGAAGGCTGCTAAATGCCACTGCGCACCACACGTGTTTAATGCCCAGCAGTGAAGGGGTTAATTAGGGAGCATGTAGGCAGCTTGTAGAGTTAATTTTAGCTTAAGTGTAGTGTAGTAGACAACCCAAAGTATTGATCTAGGCCCATTTTGGTATATTTCATGCCACCATTTCACCGCCAAATGCGATCAAATTTAAAAAAAACTTAAATTTTTTCGCAATTTTAGGTTTCTCACTGAAATTATTTACAAACAGCTTGTGCAATTCTGGCACAAATGGTTGTAAATGCTTTTCTGGGATCCCCTTTGTTCAGAAATAGCAAACATATATGACTTTGGCGTTGCTTTCTGGTAATTAGAAGGCCGCTAAATGCTGCTGCGCATCACACGTGTATTATGGCTAGCAGTGAAGGGGTTAATTAGGTAGTTTGTAGGGAGCTTGCAGGGTTAATTTTAGCTTTAGTGTAGTGATCAGCCTCCCACCTGACACATCAGACCCCCTGATCCCTCCCAAACAGCTCCCTTCCCTCCCCCACCCCACAATTGTCCCAGCCATCGTAAGTACTGGCAGAAAGTCTGCCAGTACTAAAATAAAAGTTTTTTAAAAAAAATAATATTTTTTTAGCATATTTACATATGCTGTAGTGTAGCATCCCCCCTTAGCCCCCAACCTCCCTGATCCCCCCCAAAACAGCTCTCTAACCCTTCCCATCTGCCTTATTGGCGGCCATCTTGGGTACTGGCAGCTGTCTGCTATTATTTCACAGTCAAAAAAGTGTTGTTTTTTTAAATGTACACTACTGTTACACCAGATATGAGTGGTGGCACTGGGCAAGTGGGCACAGTATACGCTGTGAGCCTGACACACACGCTGGCAGGCAGGCAACTGCAATTAGATTACACAGAAAAAAAAAAAAAAAAGCAGACTGATGTTCTAGCCCTAAAAAGGGCTTTTTGGGGTGCTGTCCTTACAGCAGAGATCAGATGAGTAGTGGATACTGAATACACTAGCCTAGCTATCAATTTCCCTATTAAATCAGCAGCAGCTACACTGTCCCTCCTCTCACTAAGAATGCAGCTTCCAAATGAATCTAAAATGGATGCTGTCCAGGAGGTGGGAGGGTCTGGGAGGGAGGGTCTGCTGCTGATTGGCTGTAATCTGTATTCTGACTGTGAGGTACAGGGTCAAAGTTTACTCAATGATGACGAATAGGGGGCGGATCGAACATCGCATATATTCGCCCGCCAAGGCGAACGCGAACATGCTATGTTCGCAGGGAACTATTCGCCGGCGAACTATTCGCGACATCACTAATTATGATTTAAAAAGTTGATTGATAATAAATGGCTTCAGCCAAACACTAAGCATGAGTGAAAGAAAAGTTTTTGCGTTATCATTCACATTCTCTGAAAAATGGCCAAGAAATCATCAATTCTGCCAGGGTATGTAAACTTATGAGCACAACTGTATATATGTATAGATATAAACACATTTATATAGGAATATATGTTTAGAAATGCATATAAGATATACTGCTATGTGCAGAACATTGGGATGTCAAATATTTACAGTAAATACATAGTTTAAACCTTAAATATGAATATTGCATGAATATGCTTTTACATGTTTTCATCTACTTAATGGCAAAGGACTCCAACGCACTTATATATATATATGTATACATATGTATTTATGTGTTTATATGTGTACATATGTCTGTAAAACATATAGACACAAATAAATACATATGTAGCAATTAACAGTTAATTAGGAAAGCATACCTTGCTGTGTGCATTTTAGTCTTTGCTAACTTCAGGGTGTGGTTCGTTAGCTAACTGTTTGATTTCTGGGCAGCTCACAAAATCTCGCCTTAGAAGGAACACAGCTACTGGCACAAGCAATTTGTAGGAAATACCAATTCATGAAATCCCCAGATATATGTTTCGGCCTCCTCAGTTAGTTGCAGTCATATCCCTGTGGGCACACTGGATTCAACAGCCTACTCTCTTGAAAACTTGTTTTGGACATATCAATCTTGAGCATACTTAGTTACGATTTGAGCAATCACCATTTTTTAATATCTGTTTTGTAAAATGTTTAAATGCTGCTGAAATCTCTCTTATACTGTAAGCTATGAAACATTCATAAATAAATCTGTATCATTAATCAGTATCTTAAATATTCAGAAATGTAACTGAATTCATACTACTTACCATTTCCTTGAGATAAGTTTAATACCAGAGATGAAATAAGATTTCCCCAAATTCTGGATGACTGGAATATGAAGAAAAATATTCCAAAAAATTGATTTATTATATGTGTTTGTACAAGGCCCGCTGTGTCTGCATACTGCCTTGCGCTGATAGTGAGATAGGTGCATTTTGCTGTCCAAAAAGGACTTCCACCGAAACCTAGGATAACAGATGTCGGAATAAGGGTATACCTGAAAATCATAAATATAATTAAATACTGAAATTACAAATTCTATTAATGAGACAACTAAAACATTGATCTAGATAAATTACACCCTTCAAGTCCTTTTTAAATACAGTAATTGTGTCATATCTTTTTCCTTTAGATTATAAGTTTCAGAACCTATTTAGTAGCTCACTTTATATAAAAGTGCACCAAGTTTTATAATGTACTCTGTCTTCTACAGTAACTATTGAAATTTGTGTAGCATACACTTGTATAATCTGTCATCGCAATGTACAAAATGTTGCAATGTATAAATCATGAATAATAATAATCAGATATTTTAAATATATGAAGGGCGCTTTTGGAGCTGAGGGACAAAGTTTATTAATCTAAAAAATATGATTGAAATAGTCGCAGATGAAATATTATGCTACCATGTATCGGTATATAAGGTGTATAAGGACCTTATGTGTATAGAAGACAACTTCTATAATAAATCATACTACTTAGTTTAAATAATAAATAGAATTTAATCAATATAAAAATATTATAAGTTCAATAAAAAGTATGTTGTGGCCACAACTTCTAAAATATGCTAGTAATATATATCGATATAGACACTGTACTTTACTGATGAACCTAATCCATAGAATAATATTGTAGCTCAATTCTGATTTTGCAATAATAATCACAACAATTTTGTGAGAATACAGATAGAGGCAACACTAAATAGTGAAGATATGCAGATAGGATAACACTTAATAGTGAAGAAATTAAAAATCTCTAAAAACAAATGTCCATATATTTTCTTTGTGATTTGTGTAAATGTATCAGTACATCTTGAGTCTCTTTAAACACTGATACAAACTAGGATAGTATCAAAATCTGGCTGTTTGCTAATGCTTTGTGACCGAAATGTTTAAGTGCAGTCTGTCTCCAAAGTTAGTTGTAACACATTCCAAGACTGTGTGAGTGGCTAAAAGAATGCTGATTTTTTTATCCGATTTTCCGTGTGAAATAAAAAGGTTTATGCAGCTTCTCGCTATATTATAACATATTCCAAAATTATGTGAATGGTTAGATTGATGCGGATTTTTATATATCCGTACTAAAATGTCAGATATTGGTGCAACTTATCGCTGCGTTAGAAAGTGGTTGCTATATTTAGAATTAGTGCATCAAGTGTAAGTGACGGTAATCTCTGTAATTCCTTATGAGCTTGTGAGTCATATGAGGTATTTTGGCTTCATGACAGACTTACCTGGCTGCGCTCCCTGGCCGGCGTTGTCCTTGCACGGCGGAAGTACTCGCAGCCGCTTCACTGTATGATGTAGCCCGGTCTTTTCGCCGCTTCTTCAGTGTGGCTTGTCGATTTAGCTGAACAAGTCGCTGTTTGTATCAGATCCTCCTGTAGTCCTTCAACGGTTTGTGAGGATAGGTGATGAGTGCAATAAATCCACAGGTTACTTCTACGCGTTTCAGCACTTAGAGTGCCTTTATCAAGATGGTTTCTGTGGATTAGATTTCTCCTTTTTAAATGTTACTAATGCCCGTATGTTGGACCCGTATGTAGATGATGAGTCTTAAAGGTAGTTCGCTATCGTAATGGTTTACTCTAGATTTCTATTTTGACAGACATATTATTTGTAGCATAACCATCTCTATTGTTAGGACGAAATGTACACATATTAGAATTCACTATACAATTCATATTTAGAACTAGAAATTTATATAAATTATTTTGTTAATATTTATTATACACATTGCTAATTCTGTTATACATTGGTAACTAATAATTCATCTTATGTTATTTTTTATGAGCCTACTATTATACCTTATATGGGTCGTGGATTTTATAAATAATGATTGGGATTTTATATATTATTTACTATTAATAATTAATTTCTTCTATGTACATGTTTGGATCTACACTAAGAGTATATAAAATAATCATCCTGTAAGTCCATGTTAGTGTATATTTAACGAGGACAATTATTGGGGTATTTAAGGAAAGATCTAGATATATATGATATAAACTGTAGTAAAAATTACTCTATAAAAATGGATTTAGATCCAATTCTGCGTTAAGCCCTCCGGGGATCAGAGAGGAAAAATTTACTATAAGTTCAGCTTCTACTTGTAATAGTTTTTGTGTTATATTACCCCCTCTTTTTGAAGATATTTTCCTAAGGCCCCAATATAATAGTCCTTTTGTGTCTTGATTATGTTCTTTCTTGAAATGGAGGGATAATTGATGGTCTTCAAAACCTCTTTCAATATTATTTAAATGTTGTCTTATTCTATCTTTGAGGGGTTGTCCCGTTTGACCTAAGTATTGTCTCTTACATGGACATTGAATCAGATAGACCACATTGGTATCAGTACATTTTATAGTCTCTTTAATTTTTAGTTTAAATTCTGAATTGGTTGATTCGACTAATTTACTTCTCTTACTGTATTTGCAAGCCTTGCATTTATAACAAGGATAATAGCCTTCAAGGGTATTCGCTAAAACATCTCTATTATGTTTTCCCTTGTTGTATTCACTTGGGGCTAATATAGATTTCAGATTTTTACATTTTCTATAAATAATTTTTGGCTTTGACTGTGTAATTTCACTTAATAGTGGATCTTTTTGGATATAGTGCCAATGTTTATACAAATTTTTTTTCACAATTTGAAAATCGGAATTGTATTGAGTTATAAATGCTGTTTCATAAGATTTATGTTGTCCTAGGGAAATGTTTTTCTCTTTTGTTAGTAGACTCTCTCTGTTTGTAGATAATGCAACATTCTGTGATTTTTTTATTAGTTCTGTATCATAAACCCTTTCAATGAATTTATTTTCTAGTATAATTGATTGTGTTTTAAAATCTTCTAGATCTGAACAATTTTTTTTGAGCCTCATATACTGACTCTTCGGAATATTAAGTTTCCATAGATCATTGTGGCAACTATTAAAATGTACATAATTATTCAAGTCTACCGGTTTAAAGAAAGTTTTGGTTTTAATTTGGTTGTTCATGATTTCAACTGTGATATCTAGATAATTAATTGATTTAGTGTTATATTCATATGTAAAAGAAAGACCCCAAGTATTGTGGTTGAGATCTTCCATAAATAAATTTAATAAGTCTATACCGCCAGTCCATATAAAAAAGAGATCATCTATGTATCTCTTAAAGAGTACGAAGTTTGCGCTCCAGGGGGTATCTATAATATTTGTTTGTTCAAATAGACCCATAAACAAATTTGCGTAACTGGGCGCAAACCTCGTACCCTTTTTTTGTAAAAATTATTTCCATTAAAGTTAAAAAAATTATTGTTTAATATAAAATCTATACATTTTAAGATAAAATCTGTTGTTGGATAGGTATATTATCATCATTATGTAGGAAGTATTTGATAGCATTGAGTCCTAAGTTATGTTGAATGTTGGTATAAAGAGAACTTACATCGCAAGTTACAAGAAGTAAGTTCTCATTCCAGTCTATATCCTTCAGAATATTCAGAAAATCTGTAGAGTCTTTTAAATGGGTGGAGAGTTTTTTAACTTAGGGTTGTAAAAATCTGTCAACGTATTGGGAAAGATTAGATGTAAGTGAGTTGATGCCTGAAATTATGGGTCTGCCATGGGGTTTGGTGAGGGATTTGTGTATTTTTGGTAAATAATAAAATATTGGAGTAACTGGAGTGGTCTGTTTTAAAAATTGTAATTCTTTCTCATTCAGTATATTTTCTTTTTTCGCTTCAAATAATATCTCATCTAGATTTGACATCATATCTTTGACTGGATTACATTCTAATTTGGTATATGTTTCTTTATCATCTAGAAGTCTGTTAGATTCCTCTAGGTAATCAGAGGTATCTAAAAGTACTACTCCTCCCCCTTTGTCGGCCATCTTGATTATAATGTCAGGGTTGTTTTTTAGTTCTTTAATTACTTCATTCTCTTTTCTGGTTAGATTATATTTGGTTCGGGTTTTCGCATTGTATTTGTAAATATCATCTTTAACTGCTTTTTCAAATAATTCTATGTATTTTCCTTTTTCTTGGGTTGGATAAAAGTTAGATTTAGCTTTCAATTCTGTATGTGTGTAAAATTCTCTTATGGAGTTTCTTGCTATACCACTCTGTCTGTTGGCATTCTGATTTCCTATGGGATTTTTTATGAAGTATCTTTTAAGAGTAAGTTTTCTTACATATTGATGTATATTGATAAGTGTATTGAATTTTTTTAATTTGCTAGTAGGTGCAAATGAAAGTCCTTTGCTTAGGACTGTTTCCTGTTCTTTGTTTAAGTTTAGTTTGCTAAGGTTGAAGATCCCTGCGGTGTTTACTATCTCCACAGAGATGGAAAAAAGGTGGAGAAGATCTCAACCACAATACTTGGGGTCTTTCTTTTACATATGAATATAACACTAAATCAATTAATTATCTAGATATCACAGTTGAAATCATGAACAACCAAATTAAAACCAAAACTTTCTTTAAACCGGTAGACTTGAATAATTATGTACATTTTAATAGTTGCCACAATGATCTATGGAAACTTAATATTCCGAAGAGTCAGTATATGAGGCTCAAAAAAAATTGTTCAGATCTAGAAGATTTTAAAACACAATCAATTATACTAGAAAATAAATTCATTGAAAGGGTTTATGATACAGAACTAATAAAAAAAATCACAGAATGTTGCATTATCTACAAACAGAGAGAGTCTACTAACAAAAGAGAAAAACATTTCCCTAGGACAACATAAATCTTATGAAACAGCATTTATAACTCAATACAATTCCGATTTTCAAATTGTGAAAAAAAATTTGTATAAACATTGGCACTATATCCAAAAAGATCCACTATTAAGTGAAATTACACAGTCAAAGCCAAAAATTATTTATAGAAAATGTAAAAATCTGAAATCTATATTAGCCCCAAGTGAATACAACAAGGGAAAACATAATAGAGATGTTTTAGCGAATACCCTTGAAGGCTATTATCCTTGTTATAAATGCAAGGCTTGCAAATACAGTAAGAGAAGTAAATTAGTCGAATCAACCAATTCAGAATTTAAACTAAAAATTAAAGAGACTATAAAATGTACTGATACCAATGTGGTCTATCTGATTCAATGTCCATGTAAGAGACAATACTTAGGTCAAACGGGACAACCCCTCAAAGATAGAATAAGACAACATTTAAATAATATTGAAAGAGGTTTTGAAGACCATCAATTATCCCTCCATTTCAAGAAAGAACATAATCAAGACACAAAAGGACTATTATATTGGGGCCTTAGGAAAATATCTTCAAAAAGAGGGGGTAATATAACACAAAAACTATTACAAGTAGAAGCTGAACTTATAGTAAATTTTTCCTCTCTGATCCCCGGAGGGCTTAACGCAGAATTGGATCTAAATCCATTTTTATAGAGTACTTTTTACTACAGTTTATATCATATATATCTAGATCTTTCCTTAAATCCAATACCCCAATAATTGTCCTCGTTAAATATACACTAACATGGACTTACAGGATGATTATTTTATATACTCAGTGTAGATTCAAACATGTACATAGTAGAAATTAATTATTAATAGTAAATAATATATAAAATCCCAATCATTATTTATAAAATCCACGACCCATATAAGGTGTAATAGTAGGCTCATAAAAAATAACATAAGATGAATTATTAGTTATCAATGTATAACAGAATTAGCAATGTGTATAATAAATATTAACAAAATAATTTATATAAATTTCTAGTTCTAAATATGAATTGTATAGTGAATTCTAATATGTGTACATTTCGTCCTAACAATAGAGATGGTTATGCTACAAATAATATGTCTGTCAAAATAGAAATCTAGAGTAAACCATTACGATAGCGAACTACCTTTAAGACCCATCATCTACATACGGGTCCAACATACGGGCATTAGTAACATTTAAAAAGGAGAAATCTAATCCACAGAAACCATCTTGATAAAGGCACTCTAAGTTCTGAAACGCGTAGAAGTAACCTGTGGATTTATTTCACTCATCACCTATACTCAAAAAACGTTGAAGGACTACAGGAGGATCTGATACAAACAGCGACTTGTTCAGCTAAATCGACAAGCCACACTGAAGAGGCGGGGAAAAGACCGGGCTACATCAGACAGTGAAGCGGCTGCGAGCACTTCCGCCGTACAAGGACAACGCCGGCCAGGGAGCGCAGCCAGGTAAGTCTGTCATTAAGCCAAAATACCTCATATGACTCACAAGCTCATAAGGAATTACAGAGATTACCGTCACTTACACTTGATGCACTAATTCTAAATATAGCAACCACTTTCTAACGCAGCGATAAGTTGCACCAATATCTGACATTTTTTTCACACGCAAGTACGGATATATAAAAATCCGCATCAATCTAACCATTCACATAATTTTGGAATATGTTATAACGTAGCGAGAAGCTGCATAAACCTTTTTATTTCACACGGAAAAACGGATAAAAAAATCAGCATTCTTTTAGCCACTCACACAGTCTTGGAATGTGTTACAACTAACTTTGGAGACATACTGCACTTAAACATTTCGGTCACATTAAAGCATTGGTAAACAGCCAGATTTTGATACCATCCTAGTTTGTATCAGTGTTTAAAGAGACTCAAGATGTACTGATACATTTACACAAATCACAAAGAAAATATATGGACATTTGTTTTTAGAGATTTTTAATTTCTTCACTATTAAGTGTTATCTTCACTATTAAGTGTTATCCTATCTGCATATCTTCACTATTTAGTGTTATCTTCACTATTAAGTGTTATCTTCACTATTAAGTGTTATCCTATCTGCATATCTTCACTATTTAGTGTTGCCTCTATCTGTATTCTCACAAAATTGTTGTGATTATTATTGCAAAATCAGAATTGAGCTACAATATTATTCTATGGATTAGGTTCATCAGTAAAGTACAGTGTCTATATCGATAGCATATTTTAGAAGTTGTGGCCACAACATACTTTTTATTGAACTTATAATATTTTTATATTGATTAAATTCTATTTATTATTTAAACTAAGTAGTATGATTTATTATACAAATTGTCTTCTATACACATAAGGTCCTTATACACCTTATATACCGATACATGGTAGCATAATATTTCATCTGCGACTATTTCAATCATATTTTTTAGATTAATAAACTTTGACCCTCAGCTCCAAAAGCGCCCTTCATATATTTAAAATATCTGATTTATATCTATTGACTAAGTTGAGAGATCTTAGTCTACTCTGAAAGGCTAAGAGGGTGAGACAGTGTCCAGACTACTTTGTTTAATTCCATGAATAATAATAATAATACAAGAATTTGGTACACCCAAAATATTCCATTATACATAACATTAATGTAACATCCAATTAATTTTATTACAAGGACAGAGAATAAAAGCAATATAAACATTAACAGAGAAACACAGTAAACCAAGAACACAGATAATAGACCAATGAAAGAAAGCCTTGAGTGGTCAGACAAAAAAGTGACCAATGAGAGTAGTCCAAATAACCATAAAGAGTCCAGTAAGTCTGTAATCTAAATGGGTACTCACATTTAATTAGAGCACTCTAGTGTGCTGGTAGAGACAGGCTGATATACTCAGGGGCATATCAGCTCACCCACTCAGGGAATCCCAGTCCAGAGTATTCTGAAATGTAAAGAAAGCATTACATGTGCAGTTCAACCCGTGCAATATGGTAAAATTTAAAAAAGGCCAAATGGATACTCACATTTATCACAAGCACCCTCATGTGCTAGTAGAAGCAAACTGATATATTACGATTGGTGTATCAGCTCACCAACTCCAGGCTCACCCAGAAAGGCAGGACTCCAGGCAGGACCAATTAATGAGTATATTTGTAACCAAACCACATTAGAATGGACACAATAATAAAGGTGATTCCACAATACTTGTAAATAAAAAAAGCTTTGTATTTATATAAAAAAAACAATATAGTTAAAAACAATTAGTGGACTAAGGGGTATCACAGTATCCCCTTAGTTTGCAATGTGTTTCTCAGCCCCAAACTGGCTGTTTCATCAGGCGTCCATATTGCACGGGTTGATCTGCACATGTAATGCTTTCCTTACATTTCAGAATACTCTGGACTGGGATTCCCTGAGTGGGTGAGCTGATACGCCCCTGAGTACGGGGTTCAGGGTTTATGGGAAATATAACTTTGTAATTTCCTGGTTACCATAATATATGGGCAATTTCTTATAAGAATTATGTCACTACTTATTACCTATAATTATTTAAAGAGTTATTTTAAAGGGCTGTTAAATACTGTAGAATTGCATGACTAACAAGTGTATGATAAAAAGAAGATACAATAACACCCTGAATTTCAAATAAGTAGTAGATTCTAATGTTTATTTGTCCCATGTTTGCAGGCACCTGTATTATGTGACAGCCATCAGCCAATCACAGACTAGTATATGTATACAATGTAAGGGAGCGCTGCTGTACATCCCTGATGAAGTGCTTGTTTAGCAGGAAACACGTTGGAGTGTAGCTCCTGTGTGCTGTGACAGTTGGTGGAGTCTTTATCTGCTTTTAAAGGTTTCTAATAAAGATGAACTTTTAACTACATGAAGCTGGACGGCTCTTCCTTAACTTCTTTCTATTGCTGCTTTGTGGATCTTTATTACAGTGTGAAGGATCGCTGAACAGGAGTATTGGGACTGTTTTCACTAACCCCATTCATTAGCAATGGGGGATTTACCTAGGTCACATGACCGCTTTACATCACCTTTGACGGAGTACTCTGGCGTGGCACAATCCCATAGGAGCTGGGACTGACACAAGAGAACCGAGGCTTGGCGGATTCTGCTTTGGTATGTTTACCGGTGAATCATCGCAGTAAAACTCTCATGCCCGGGTAAAGTATCAGAGGATATAAAGATAATCACCACTACTTCTACCTACTGTGTCTGAGGACTTAAGACATTGCATTTGATACTGTTGAAACTTCACTTTTTTTTGCTTTCCTGTTGTTGCAACTGCTCATATACAACACATTATTTTAGTGAAGCAAGTTCATTAAGACTGTATATTTATATTGCTGCTATAAGCGATTTGGGGAACTCCACAGTAGACTCCATTTACTATTTAGTATTTATACCAAGAAACTGTGTGCGTGTATGATCTATATGTATACACTGTGAACTTGTGCACATGTTCAAAAGGAACTGGTGCCTCAGAAAAAAATGCATATACTGAAAAAAGACTGAACATTTTGATAATGAAAGTGTATTAGAAAGTCTTAAAACTGCTTTTTCTGAAAGATGGATGTTTAATTTTGACCTTAGTGTCCCTAAAAAAACTTTTACTTTTAGATCATCTAGAAGCTTGGATCAACTACTCAGAAATCTGTTTATCCGTATAGACTACAATTATTTACAATTGGTGCAAAAATGTACCCTTTTCTCAAGTGCTTGAATTATTCTATTTCTCTTAATTTTTTACTTTTTCATAAAATACTTTTTCAGTTTTTTGACCCTTTTGTTTGTATTGTCTACATGACTTTTTAATGGATTTAAAATTAAGGTATAGCTTTTATCCAGTGACTTTTAGACTTTATTTCTGTTTATGCTACTACAGTGCACTAGTTGTGCTTAACCACACATGGATTGATAACGGTCAGATGAACAATGAGCATAGTGGTACAGCAGTTTGGAGGTGTGACGACTGAGCAGTGAGATGGCGTTACACCAGCAGCCTGAAGTTCAATGGGATAAGAGGATATTGACGGGTGGAAGAGTGGTTACAAATGGTGAGTGCAACCTTCCCTCAACCTTCCCTCAAGTTGTCTACCTTAAGTAATTTTCAATCTACTCCTTTGTTTTGTTATCGTGTAAACAGGTAGGAGTGGTTAAGACCGCAGTCCCGTAGGAGACTGGGAGTAGGGACTCAATTCTGAGTAAAACACTTGGTACTCAGTGGAAGTCTTTATTCATGCTGTGTGCTGCTTTAGACTTTGTTCATATATCTGACTTGGCCGGTGGACCTCACAGATAGTTGTTTTGCTATAACTTTTCTTCTTGCTAAAATTACCATTTTGGGTAGAAATTTGCCAAGGTATATGTGATGTAACAGATCATTGCGATGACAATTGTCCATTTACAACCAAACTTCCTAATGGCTAATGGAGCAAGTAAAATAGCCGATACAATTTGTCCACCATATATAACACTTAAGGAAACAACACCAAGGCCTTCGTATGGATTCAGGCTGCTCTGTGAAAACATAATGAGATGAGAATATGTTTACTTCATATATAGTTGCATATTTTAACATAATTTTCTTAAATATAGTATAGAATTATTGATACCTAATTGTTTAAAACAAACTGTACACATTTTTTTTCTCTCTGATATATAGTTGATATTTTAAAATGTATTACATTACTTTTGAGATATGTGGGACCTTATCAGCCAATAAGAATAAATACTTACGGCTAGATTAGGAGTTTTGCGGTATCAGTGAAAAAGCAGCGTTAAGGCTCTTTTTCACTACCGCTGGTATTACGAGTCTTACAGGTATTTCTGCACCGCACACTTTTTTGGCCGTAACGCAGCGTAACTACCGCAGCTTTCACAAAGTCCTTTTTCAATGGGATTTCCTTTGCGCCAGTATTACGAGTCTGCCTGGGAGGCCAAAAAGTGAGCGGTACAGCCAATACCATCAAGATCCATACCGTAAACTGAAAGTCAGTAGTTATGGGTTTTACGCTACAGAGCTGTACCATAAAACTCGCAAACACTAAAATAAAATTATTAGCCCCTAATCTGCCGCTCCAGACATCGGCACCACTATAATAAACATATTAACCCCTAAACCGCCGCACTCTTGCATTGCAAACACTAGTTACATATTATTAACCCTAATCTGCTGTCCCTAACATCGCCGCAACCTACATTACAGTTGTTAACCCCTAATCTGCCGCCCCCAAAGTCGCCGTCACTTACCTACATTTATTAACCCCTAATCTGCCGCCCCAATGTCACTGCCACCTACATTACAGTTATTAACCCCTAATCTGCTGCCCCATACATCGCCGCTACCTACCTACACTTATTAACCCCTAATCTGCTGTCCCTAACATCGCCGCTACCTACATTACAGTTATTATCCCCTAATCTGCTGACCCCGACATCGCCGCCACCTACCTACACTTATTAACCCCTAATCTGCTGTCCCTAACATCGCCGCCACCTAATTTACAGTTATTAACCCCTAATCTGCCGCCCCCAACGTCGTCACCACTATACTAAAGTTAGTAACCCCTAAACCTAACCCTATGCCTAACCCTAACACCCACTAACTTTAATATAATTAAAATAAATCTAATTAAAAATTCCTATCATTAACTAAATAATTCCTATTTAAAACTAAATACTTACCTATAAAATAAACCCTAAGCTAGCTACAATATAACTAATAGTTGCATTGCATCTATCTTAGGTTTTATTTTTATTTTACAGGTTTGTATTTATTTTAACTAGGTAGACTAGTTAGTAAATAGTTATTAACTATTTACTAACTACCTAGCTAAAATAAAAACAAATTTACCTGTAAAATAAAACCTAACCTGTCTTACACGAACACCTAACCTTACACTACAATTAAATAAATTGCATTAATTAAATACAATTAAATAAATTTAAATTTTTTTTTACAAAAAATAAAAAATAAATTATCAGATATTTAAACTAATTACACCTAATCTAATAGTCCTATAAAAATAAAAAAAGCCCCCCAAAATAAAAAAAAACCCTAGCCTAAACTAAACTACCAATAGCCCCCAAAGAAATCAGATCTTTTACCTGTAAAAAAAAAAAAAACAACTCCCCAACAGTAAAACCCACCACCCACACAACCAACCCCCCAAATAAAATCCTAACTAAAAAACCTAAGCTCCCCATTGCCCTGAAAAGGGCATTTGGATGGACATTGCCCTTAAAAGGGCATTTAGCTCTTTTTCTGCCCAAACCCTACTCTAAAAATAAAACCCACCCAATAAACCCTTAAAAAAAACTAACACTAACCCCCGAAGATTCACTTAGTTTTTGAAGACCCGACATCCATGCTCAATGAAGCGTCAGAAGTCCTCGTTGAAGCCGGCAGAAGTCTTCATCCAAGCGGCTGAAGTCTTCATCCAAGCCAGCAGAAGTCTTCATCCAGACGGCATCTTCTATCTTCATCCATCCGGCGCGGAGCTGCTCCATCTTAAAGACATCCGGCGCGGAGCATCCTCTTCAATCGACGTCTTCTTGCAGAATGAAGGTTCCTTTAAATGACGTCATCCAAGATGGTGTCCCTTGAATTCCGATTGGCTGATAGAATCAGTCAATCGGAATTAATTCTGATTGAATCAGTCAATCGGAATTAAAGGTGAAAAAATCCTATTGGCTGATGCAATCAGCCAATAGGATTGAGCTTCAATCCTATTGGCTGATCCAATCAGCCAATAGGATTGAGCTCACATTCTATTGGCTTTTCCAATCAGCCAATCAGCCAAGACGTCTTGGATGAAGACGTCGATTGAAGAGGATGCTCCGCGCCGGATGTCTTGAAGATGGAGCCGCTCCGTGCCGGATGGATGAAGATAGAAGATGCCGTCTGGATGAAGACTTCGGCCGCTTGGATGAAGACTTCTGCCGGCTTCGATGAAGACTTCTGCTGCTTCGTTGAGGATGGATGTCGGGTCTTCAAAAACTGTAAGTGGATCTTCGGGGGTTAGAGTTATTTTTTTTTAAGGGTTTATTGGGTGGGTTTTATTTTTAGAGTAGGGTTTGGGTAGAAAAAGAGCTAAATGCCCTTTTAAGGGCAATGCCCATCCACATGTCCTTTTCAGGGCAATAGGTAGCTTAGGTTTTTTAGTTTAGGATTTTATTTGGGGGGTTGATTGTGTGGGTGGTGGGTTTTACTGTTGGGGAGTTGTTTGTATTTTTTTTTTTTTACAGCTGATTTCTTTGGGGAAATGCCCCGCAAAAGGCTCTTTTAAGGGCTATTGGTAGTTTAGTTTAGGCTAGGTTTTTTTTTATTTTGTGTAATTTAGTGTTTGTTTTTGTAATTTAGTTAATTGTATTTAATTAATGTAATTTATTTAATTGTAGTGTAAGGTTAGGTGTTAGTGTAAGACAGGTTAGGTTTTATTTTACAGGTAAATTTGTATTTATTTTAGCTAGGTAGTTAATAAATAGTTAATAACTATTTACTAACTAGTCTACCTAGTTAAAATAAATACAAACTTGCCTGTAAAATAAAAATAAAACCTAAGATAGATACAATGTAACTATTAGTTATATTGAAGCTAGCTTAGGGTTTATTTTATAGGTAAGTATTTAGTTTTAAATAGGAATTATTTAGTTAATGATAGGAATTTTTAATTAGATTTATTTTAATTATATTAAAGTTAGTGGGTGTTAGGGTTAGACTTAGGGTTAGGTTTAGGGGTTAATAACTTTAGTATAGTGGCCGCGACGTTTGTGCAGCAGATTAGGGGTTAATAACTGTAATGTAGGTGTCAGCAATGTCGGGCGGCAAATTAGGGGTTTATAAGTGTAATGTAGGTGTCGGCATGTCGGGGGCAGCAGATTAGGGGTGTTTAGACTCTGGGTTTATGTTAGGGTGTTAGGTGTAAACTAGGGATGGGCGAATGTTTCTAAAAATTAGAAATTTAAAACGAATTTTGATACATTCATTCGTTAGAATGGAATTTCGAATGTTTATATAACATTCTAACATTCTATTTTTGAATTTTCGTTTTCGAATTTTTCAATAAAATTTGAAAATATTTGTTCGAATAATAGAATGTTTAGCTATGTATTCATTAAATTTCGAAATGTAATATTCGAACTTGAATGTGACATTCAAATTCAAATGTGACATGAATTTGAATGTGACATTCAAATTTGAAATAGTATTTCTAGTCTACAACTGTGTTTAATAAATGTAATATTCGAATTCGAATGCTACATTCAAATTTGAATGTCACATTCGAATTTGAAATAGTATTTCTAGTCTAATACTGTTTTTTAAATGTGATATTCGATTCAAATGTGATATTCGATTTGAATGTGACATTTGAATTCAAAATAGTATTTCTAGTCTAATACTGTGTTTTAGAAATGTAATATTCGAATTCGAATGTGACATTCGATTCGAATGTGACATTCGATTCGAATGTGACATTCGATTCGAATGTGACATTCGATTCGAATGTGACATTCGATTCAAATGTGACATTCGAAATAGTGTTTCTAGTCTACAATTGTGTTTTATAAATGTAATATTTGAATTCGAATGTGATATTCGAATGTAACATTCGAATTCGAATGTGACATTCAAATTTGAATGTGACATTTGAATTCGAATGTGACATTCGAAAACTGTAAATAACATTTGAAAATCGAATTTTTAAGAATATTTATTCTTATCAACATTCTATTATGTAAATCGAATTTCTACAATAACATTTGTTCTAACATTCGAATTCGGATATAAACACATTCGCCCATCCCTAGTGTAAACATAAATTTAGTTTCCCCATAGGAATCAATGGGGCTGTGTTACGGAGCTTTACGCTGCTTTATTGCAGGTGTTAGGCTTTTTTTCAGCCATCTCTCCCCATTGATGCCTATGGGGAAATCGTGAACGAGCACGTAAAACCAGCTCACCGCAGCGCTGGTATTGGAGTGCAGTATGGAGCTCAATTTTGCTTTACGCTGCAATATTGCCTGCTAACACCGGGTTTTTGTAAAACTGTAATACCAGCGTTGTAGGTAAGTGAGCGGTGACAATAACTTGCAAGTTAGCACCACGCCGCTCATTACGCAAAACTCGTAATCTAGCCGTTAGTTACACAAAGCTAATTTCCTACTAGATTCAGTTTAGTTGTTGTGCATTTATTTTTGCCTACAGCAACTAGTATGAAAAAATAATAATAATAGTTTATTAAAAGTTTAAAAGAGATTTTGCAATTTCTATAGCATTAACCTATTACCTAAAGTCGAGCGGGAACGCATGAGAACGAAGTTCCTGCACTATTTTTGCAGGAGGAACTAAATTACCTCTGGACAGCAGTAACACTGCTGCTGCTGGTGGTAGGAGCTGGAGCATATTCTGGTTAGAGGGACAGTGAGATCCCCTAGTAATGAGCAGTAAAACTTCCTACAATACACTAAATGTAAGACTGTCAGCGATCCTGCTGTGTTATCACCCCTGTTATAAATATTATCTTTTATTACACATGGTGCTTACATTTCTGTTTGGCTTGCTCTGGGGTTATTTAGCTCCCCTCAGCAGAAATAGGACTATTGTACCTTAAATGGCCGAGACTCCGTGACAGAGGAGGATTCTCAGGCCCAAAGGCAACCATACAACCCTTCACTGGTTTTAATTTGTTTTCATAACCAAAGTGTATAAATTATATACATATAAATACAGTGTGTGTGTGTAAGTATGTGTGTGTGTGTGAATATATATATATATATATATATATATATATATATATATATATACATACAACATTATTAATTGTGAGGGAGGGTGGAGGTCTTGGTGAGTTCCCGCACTTTTTTATAGGACTTGGCCCCTGCTAAAGAGCCATGAGACCCTTATATAAAAAATGAGCAATCGCCTCTTTTATGTTAAAGGAATTGTGTGTACGTGTGTTGCACGCTGCTTTTAAGAGATAGGAGTTCCTTTTGAGCAACTGCATCCACACAGTAAGAACATGCCCTACAGAGTAAGTACATGCCCCCACATAGTAAGTAGATTAGGTAGGTGATAGCCACCTACTGACAAGTTTATGAGACCAGAAAATGGAAATAGGGGATTCCCCTTTCCGAAATGGGGTGTCATTCTCGCCTGTGTTTTATAGGGAAACAGGGGCTCTAAAAGAGCCTCTTTCCCCCAACAAATACTGCACGGGTGTATAACTGAAGCAGATGATTATCCACTACCATGGTAATCTCTTGTCAATTTTCTGTTTCAATGTACACCATTATTTTTAACAGTTCATACTTGCATCCTAAGGGGACAAGTTTCCCCTAATTTGAAAGATAGGGGTGGGGTCTTCCCGTTCATATGAGGCGTCACTTGTCCCTCCATTAGAGAAAAAAGCCTTTGAAGTGCTGCTGAAGGTTATTCCCTTTTTGAAAGGATACAGTTTCTTCTTTCAAAAGAGGGGTAAGTGTTCTGGCCACTGAGATATGGGCTTTCAAAACCCTCAACCCACATATCTGAAAACAAGAGATTTCCTGCTGCCGCTGCTACTTAATTATTTCCTGTGATGTCATCAGATATATATTTGTTGACTTCTGGTGGCTCTGAGCCGTCGTTAGCACCTGAGTGAGAAACTCTGTGATGGCTCAGAGCCATCGTTAGCACTGAAAGGGTTAAAGGGATAGTAAACCCAAACATTTTATTTTATGATTCAGATAGAACGTACCATTTTAAATAACTTTCCAATTTACTCCAATGATCAAATTTGCTTCATTCTCTTGTTATCCATTGCTGAAGGAACAGCATTGCACTACTGGCAGCTAGCTGAACATATCTAGTTAGTCAATCACAAGAGACACGTATGCAGGCACCAATCAGAAGTTACTCACACTAGTGTAGGATATGTGTGTGTTCCTTTTCAACAAGGGATACTAAGAAAATGAAGCACATTTGAAAATTTGAATTTAAAAGTGTCTTAAAATTACATGTTTTATATGAATCAGGCAAGTTTAATTTTGACTGTCCTATCCCTTTAAGTACACTCTTGAAGCAGTTATAGCAGATATATTGCAAAAAATGTTTCTATACAAAATTGAAATGCACCTTTGTGTATTCCAATTGTAGCTGGAATGTCCCTTTAAAGCCTCACAAATCTAAGAAAGCAAACAAATTCTAAATTAAATAAAAGCAAATGAACTTGGTATCTAAATTGAAACTTTTAATTCTTCAAATTAACTAAAGGGACATAATACTCATATGCTAAATCACTTGAAAGTGATGCAGTATAACTGTAGAAAGCTGACATGAAAATATCACCTGAGCATCTCTATGTAAAAAAGGAAGATACTTTACCGTAAAATTTCTTTTGTTCACCAGAGTAAGTGCTCTGTGAACAGTTATACTTCAGCTACTGTCTAACTGCAAGTTGAAAAAAAAAAACAATAGGCAATCAGTATCAGCAGTGCGGAGGTCATGCTATGCTTTCGCTGCTCATGAGATTTCATAGTAAACTTCCTTAAACTGAGGAGGGAAAAAACATGACTTTGCCTGCACATGCCAGATTCATGCTCACTTGCAAGTCCTGGTATTAGTATCCTGAATTGGTTGCTTAAGTCCACGGCAATCAGGCAATCAGTATCAGCAGTGCTGAGGTCATGCTATGCTTTCGCTGCTCATGAGATTTCATAGTAAACTTCCTTAAACTGAGGAGGGAAAAAACATGACTTTGCCTGCACATGCCAGATTCATGCTCACTTGCAAGTCCTGGTATTAGTATCCTGAATTGGTTGCTTAAGTCCACGGGTTTCATCCTTACTTGTGGGGTTAATCCTCCTGCTAACAGGAAGTGGCAAAGAGCACCACAGCAGATCTGTTACATAGCTCCTCCCTTAAAGGGCCACTAAACCCAAAATCTTTTTTTCATGATTCAGATAGAGAATACAAATGTAAACAACATTACAATTTACTTCAATTATTTATTTTGCTTCATTTTTTAGATATCCTTAGTTGATGAAAAAGCAATGCACATGGGTGAGCCAATCACACGAGGCTTCTATGTGCAGCAACCAATCAGCAGCTACTGAGCATATCTAGACATGCTTTTCAGCAAAGAATATCAAGATAATAAAACAAATTAGATAATCGAAGTAAATTAGAAAGATGTTTAAAATTGCATTCTATTTCTAAATCATGAAAGAAAAAATGTGGGTTTAATGTTCCTTTAACTCCTCCCCCCAGTCATTCTCTTTGCCTATGCTAGTAATAGGAAGGGTAAAGTGATAGTGGTGATAAAATTATAGTTTTAATTTCTTCAATCAAGATGTTTTTTATTTTAAATGGTACCGGTGAGTACTATTTGGCTCAGGGGGGATATGGAAGAAGAATTCCCCCTGAATTTGATGATTTTAGCAGTAGTTACTAAGATCAATTATGGTTCCCACATATCTGAGGGTAATATGGGAAAATTCTTCAGTGTGGAGAACAGTCTCATGCAGCAAGCAGCATTTTAAGTATGTTTCAGCCTTTTTACTTCTGAGGAGATTTAATATATCAGAACTGGCTGATTGGGTTCCTCATAGTGGGAACAGGGTAAGCAGTAGTCCTATATGCAAAAGGGTGTTACTGTACTCCTTGGTGTTTGGTTTCTAATACTTATGCAACTCAAAGGCAGCATATAATTAAGACACTGGGGTATATTACAAATTTTTTATTATATAACTAAACAAAAGGATGGCTTTTATTGTGTTTTGGGGACCACGTGGCAGTTTAAAATTTCTGTGCGAGCTCCATTGTGGGCGGGGCCTATTTTCGCGCCTCAGATGCGCAGTTTACACTGTAGGAGACTGCATACATTTGCTCCGGTTCGGCCCTATCTGTGTTCTATACTATCTGGATTGGTGTTGATTCATTTGGCAGTGTTCAGGTGCAGGAGTCTTTATTTAGCAAAGTGTAATTTTTTTGCTTAAATGTTCCTCTAAAGTGTAAATTTCTGCTTTTGCATTTCGCATGCAATCATTTTTGGCAACTCTGCATTTATATTCATAGTTTTTTTTAACGTTTATAGACTTTTTAAGTGTGTTGGAAAAAATTGTGTGCTTTTATTTCTTAAAGGCGCAGTTCCCGTTTTTTACAAAATTAATTTTTTCAATAAATAAAGTGTTCACCAACTGTTGTGGTTATTACTAATTTGTTTAACTTGTCTGACATTGAGGAAACTCATTGCTCTATGTGTTTAGAAGCCATTGTGGAACCCCCTCTTACATTGTGTACCTCTTGTACTGATAGAACCTTACACTATAATTTTAAGGAAATGTTTCCCATATCAGACACCATTAAGGACTCTTGGCAAACGGTCCCTAAGGTGGAGGGAGCAATATCTACTCTAGCTAAGCGTACAACTATACCTATTGAGGACAGTTGTGCTTTCAAAGACCCTATGGATAAATAAATTAGAGGGTCTTCTAAAGAAATTATTTATTCACCAGGGTTTCTTGTTACAACCTGCTGCCTGCATTGTTCCAGTAACTACGGCGGCGACTTTCTGGTTTGACGCCCTTGAGGAGTCTCTGAAAGTAGAGACGCCCCTATACGACATTTTGGACAGAATTAAAGCTCTCAAACTAGCTAATTCTTTTATCACAGATGCTGTTTTTCAGATTACTAAATTAGCAGCAAAAAATGCAGGCTTTGCCATATTGGCGCGCAGAGCGCTATGGTTAAAATAGTGGTCTGCTGATGTATCATCAAAGTCTAAACTGTTAACTATTCCTTTCAAGGGTAAAACCCTGTTCGGTCCTGAATTGAAGGAAATCATTGCTGACATTACTGGAGGTAAAGGCCACGCCCTACCTCAAGACAAACCTCTTAGGATGAGGGGTAAACAAAATAATTTTCGTTCCTTTCAAATTTCAGAGGAGTACCCTCTGCTTCCCCTTCCACCAATAAGCAGAAGGAAATTTTGCTCAATCCAAGTCTGTCTGGAGACCTAATCAGAACTGGAATAAGGGTAAACAAGCCAAAAAGCCCGCTGCTGCTACCAAGACAGAATGAAGGGGCAGCCCCCGAACCGGTACCGGATCTAGAAGGGAGCAGACTTTCTCTCTTTGTTCAGGCTTGGGCAAGGGATGTGCAGGATCCCTGGGCATTAGAAATTGTGACCCAGGGGTATCAACTGGAATTCAAAATTTTTCCCCCAAGAGGGAGATTTCATCTTTCACGTTTGTCTGTAGACCAGACAAAAAGAGAGGTGTTCTTACACTGTGTAAAAGACCTCTATTCCATGGGAGTAATTTGTCCAGTTCCAAAACTGGAACAGGGACAGGGGTTTTACTCAAAATGTTTGGGGTTCCCAAAAAAGAGGGAACTTTCAGACCTATTTTAGATTTAAAGTGTCTAAACAAATTTCTTAGGGTCCCATCATTCAAGATGGAGACTATACAAACAATCTTACCAATGATCCAGGAGGGTCAATACATGACCACCGTGGACCTAAAGGATGCGTACCTTCACATTCCTATCCACAAGGATCATCATCAGTTTTCTAAGGTTTGCCTTTCTGGACAAGCATTATCAGTTTGTGACCCTTCCCTTCGGGTTGGCCACAGCTCCCAGAATCTTCACAAAGGTGCTAGGGTCCCTTCTAGCGGTTCTCAGGCCGCGGGGCATAGCAGTGGCGCCCTATCTGGACGATATCTTGATTCAGGCGTCAACTTATCATCTGACCAAATCTCACACATACATCGTGTTGTCATTTCTAAGAACTCACGGTTGGAAAGTCAATATAGAAAAGAGTTCACTTGTTCCACAAACAAGAGTTCCATTCTTGGGAACTCTGATAGACTTGGTAGACATGAAAATATTTCTGACGGAGGTCAGAAAATCAAAGATTCTAAATACTTGCCGAGCTTTTCAGTCTATTCCTCGGCCATCAGTGGTGCAGTGTATGGAGGTCATTGGATTAATGGTAGCAGCGATGGACATCGTCCCGTTTGCTCGCTTTCATCTCAGGCCACTGCAACTGTGCATGCTCAGACAGTGGAATGGGGATTATGCAAATTTATCTCCTCGGATAAATCTGGATCAAGAGACCAGAGACTCTCTTCTTTGGTGGTTGTCACAGGATCATCTGTCCCTGGGAATGTGCTTCCACAGACCATCATGGGTTATAGTGACAATGGACACCAGCCTCTTGGGCTGGGGTGCAGTCTGGAATTCCCTGAAGGCTCAGGGAACTTGGACTCCGACGGAGTCTCAGTTGCCAATCAATATTCTGTAACTGAGAGCAATATTCAATGCGCTTCAGGCGTGGCCTCAGTTGGCACTGACCAAGTTCATAAGATTCCAGTCAGACAATGTCACGACTGTAGCATATATCAATCATCAGGGGGGAACAAGAAGTTCTCTTGCGATGATAGAGGTATCAAAGATAATCCGATGGGCAGAGATTCACTCTTGCCATCTATCAGCAATCTATATCCAAGGAGTAGAGAACTGGGAAGCGGATTTTCTAACTCCATCCAGAGGTGTTTGCATCATTGACTCAACAATAGGGCTCACCGGAATTGGATCTAATGGCATCTTGACAGAATGCCAAACTTAGACGTTACGGGTCCAGGTCAAGGGATCCCCAGGCTGTACTGATAGATGCTCTAGCAGTACCTTGGTCATTCGACCTGGCCTATGTGTTTCCCCTTTTTCCTCTCCTGCCTCGTGTGATTTCAAGAATCAAACAGAAGAGAGCTTCAGTAATTCTAATAGCGCCTGCGTGGCCACGCAGGACTTGGTATGTGGATCTAGTGGACATGTCGTCTCTACCTCTGTGGAAACTACCGTTGAGACAGGACCTGCTCATTCAAGGTCCGTTCAAACATCCAAATCTAACTTCTCTGCATCTGACTGCCTGGAGATTGAACGCTTGATTTTATCAAAGCGGGGATTCTCTGAGTCGGTCATTGACACTCTGATTCAGGCTCGCAAGCCTGTCACTAGAAAGATTTACCATAAGATATGGCGTAAATGTTTATTGGTGTGAATCCAAGGGTTACTCATGGAGTAAGATTAGGATTCCTAGGATCTTGTCCTTTCTCCAAGAAGGATTGGAGAAGGGATTATCTGCTAGTTCTGTCTAAAAGGACAAATTTCTGCTTTGTCAATTTTATTACACAAGCGTCTGGCGGATGTCCCAGACGTTCAGTCTTTTTGTCAGGCTTTAATCAGAATCAAGCCTGTGTTTAAACCTGTTGCTCCACCATGGAGTCTGAATTTAGTTCTTAATGTTCTTCAAGGGGTTCCGTTTGAACCCATGCATTCCATAGATATTAAGCTGTTATCTTTGAAGGTTTTATTTTTAGTTGCTATCTCTTCTGCTCAAAAGGTTTCTGAGCTTTCTGCTTTACAATGTGATTCGCCAAATAAGAATATTAATCAGGAAATTGTTGTTCTTTCCTTGTGTCCTAATCCTTCTTCTAAGAAGGAACGTCTATTACATAACTTGGATGTGGTCCGTGCTTTGAAGTTTTACTTACAAGCGACCAAGGATTTCAGACAAACATCCTCTCTTTTTGTGGTTTATTCTGTAAAGCGTAGGGGTCAAAAAGCTATGGCTACCTCTCTCTCTTTTTGGCTGAAAAGCATCATCCGCCTGGCATATGAGACTGCTGGACAGCAGCCTCCTAAAAAAATTACGGCTAATTCTACTAGAGCTGTGGCTTCCACATGGGCTTTCAAAAATGATGCTTCTTTTGAACAGATTTGTAAGGCTGCGACTTGGTCCTCCCTTCATACTTTTTCCAAATTTTACAAATTTGATACTTTTGCTTCTTCTGTTCTGAGGCTATTTTTGGGAGAAAGGTTCTTCAAGCAGTGGTGCCTTCCGTTTAGGTTCCTGTCTTGTCCCTCCCTTTATCCGTGTCCTAAAGCTTTGTTATTGGTATCCCACAAGTAAGGATGAAACCCGTGGACTCGGCATATCTTGGAAAAGAAAAGGAAATTTATGCTTACCTGACAAATTGATTTCTTTTACGATATGCTGAGTCCACGGCCCACCCTGTCATTTTAAGACAGGATTTATTTTATTTTTCAAAACTTCAGTCACCTCTGCACCTTTTAGCTTTTCCTTTCTCTTCCTATACCTTCGGTCGAATAACTGGGGGGAGGAGTTAAGGGAGGAGCTATGTAACAGCTCTGCTGTGGTGCTCTTTGCCACTTCCTGTTAGCAAAAGGATAAATCCCACAAGTAAGGATGAAACCCGTGGACTCGGCATATCGTAAAAGAAATCAATTTATCAGGTAACCATAAATTCCTTTTTTAGTTCAAGAGATTCAGGTGATATTTTCTAGTCAGCTTTTTACAACAATGCTGCATCACTTTCAAGTGCTTCAACATTTGGGTATCATGTCCCTTTAAAGTAAATAAAAAAATTACATTTTAGATGCCAAGTGCTTAGTAACTTCCTTTTTCCTTTTCTTCCATACATTTTTCAGCACTAGTATTTTCTGGAGGAAGAATCTTATTTGTACAAAAACTGTAATCACAATATCTTTTTCTCTCTTGCTGTTGTTCAAAAATATTAAAAAACAGAATTTATGCTTACCTGATAAATTACTTTCTCCAACGGTGTGTCCGGTCCACGGCGTCATCCATTAATTGTGGGATATTCTCCTCCCCTACAGGGAAAGGCAAGGAGAGCACACAGCAGAGCTGTCCATATAGCTCCCCCTCTAGCTCCGCCCCCCAGTCATTCGACCGACGGTTAGGAGAAAAAAGGAGAAACTATAGGGTGCCGTGGTGACTGTAGTGTACAAAGACAAAAAAAATTTCAACCTGATTAGGAAAACCAGGGCGGGCCGTGGACCGGACACACCGTTGGAGAAAGTAATTTTTCAGGTAAGCATAAATTCTGTTTTCTCCAACATTGGTGTGTCCGGTCCACGGCGTCATCCATTACTTGTGGGAACCAATACCAAAGCTTTAGGACACGGATGAAGGGAGGGAGCAAATCAGGTTACCTAAATGGAAGGCACCACGGCTTGCAAAACCATTCTCCCAAAAATAGCCTCCGAAGAAGCATAAGTATCAAATTTGTAGAATTTGGCAAAAGTGTGCAGAGAATACCAAGTCGCTGCCTCACATATCTGATCAACAGAAGCCTCGTTCTTGTAGGCCCATGTGGAAGCCACAGCCCTAGTAGAGTGAGCTGTGATTCGGTCAGGAGGCTGTCGTCCGGCAGTCTCATAGGCCAATCGGATAATGCTTTTTAGCCAGAAAGAGAGAGAGGTAGCAGTAGCTTTTTGATCTCTCCTCTTACCAGAGTAAACGACAAACAAAGATGAGGTTTGTCTAAAATCTTTTGTTGCTTCTAAATAGAACTTTAAAGCATGAACAACATCTAAATTGTGTAATAAACGTTCCGTCTTTGAAACTGGTTTCGGACACAGAGAAGGAACAACTATTTCCTGGTTAATATTCTTGTTGGAAACAACTTTTGGAAGAAAACCAGGCTTAGTACGCAAAACAACCTTATCTGAATGGAAAACCAGATAGGGTGGATTACACTGCAAAGCAGATAATTCAGAAACTCTTCTAGCAGAAGAAATAGCACCCAAACACAGTACTTTCCAAGATAATAACTTAATATTTATGGAATGTAAAGGTTCAAACGGAACCCCTTGAAGAACTGAAAGAACTAAATTTTGACTCCAAGGAGGAGTCATGGTTCTGTAAACAGGCTTGATTCTAACCAAAGCCTGAACAAAAGCTTGTACATCTGGCACAGCTGCCAGTCGTTTGTGTAACAAGACAGATAAAGCAGAAATCTGTCCCTTTAGAGAACTAGCGGACAACCCTTTATCCAAACCTTCTTGGAGAAAGGAGAGAATCCTTGGAATTTTTATTTTACTCCAGGAGAATCCCTTGGATTCACACCAACAGATATATTTACGCCATATTTTATGGTAAATCTTTCTAGTCACAGGTTTTCTGGCTTGGACCAGAGTATCTATCACAGAATTCGAAAACCCACGTTTGGATAAAATCAAGCGTTCAATTTCCAAGCAGTCAGCTGCAGAGAAACTAGATTTGGATGTTCGAATGGACCTTGTACTAGAAGATCCTGTCTCAAAGGTAGCTTCCATGGTGGAGCCGATGACATATTCAGCAGGTCTGCATACCAAGTCCTGCGTGGCCACGCAGGAGCTATCAGAATCACCGAGGCCTTCTCCTGTTTGATCCTGGCTATGAGCCTGGGAAGGAGAGGAAACGGTGGAAACACATATGCTAGGTTGAACGACCAAGGCGCCACTAATGCATCCACTAGTCGCCTTGGGATCCCTGGATCTGGACCCGTAACAAGGAATCTTGAAGTTCTGATGGGACGCCATTAGATCCATGTCTGGAATGCCCCATAATTGGGTTAACTGAGCAAAGACCTCCGGGTGGAGTTCCCACTCCCCCGGATGGAAAGTCTGACGACTCAAATAGTCCGCCTCCCAGTTGTCTACTCCTGGGATGTGAATAGCAGATAGATGGCAGGAGTGATTCTCTGCCCATTGGATGATCTTGGTTACTTCCTTCATCGCTAGGGAACTCTTTGTTCCCCCCTGATGATTGATGTACGCAACAGTCGTTATGTTGTCCGACTGAAATCTTATGAACCTGGCTTTCGCTAGCTGAGGTCAAGCCAGGAGCGCATTGAATATTGCCCTTAGTTCCAAAATGTTTATCGGGAGAAGCGACTCTTCCTGAGACCATAGGCCCTGAGCTTTCAGGGAGTCCCAGACCGCGCCCCATCCCAAGAGGCTGGCGTCGGTCGTGACAATGACCCACTCCGGTCTGCGGAAACTCATTCCCTGAGACAGGTGATCCTGGGTCAACCACCAGAGAAGTGAGTCCCTGGTTACCTGGTCTACTTGAATTTGGGGAGACAAGTCTGTATAGTCCCCATTCCACTGATTGAGCATGCACAGCTGTAATGGTCTTAGATGAATTCGAGCAAAAGGAACCACGTCCATTGCTGCGACCATTAGTCCTATTACTTCCATGCACCGAGCTATGGAGGGTTGAGGAATAGAATGAAGAACTCGACAAGCGTTTAGAAGCTTTAACTTTCTGACTTCTGTCAGGAAGATCTTCATTTCCATAGAATCTATTATTTTTCCCAGAAACGGAACCCTTGTGGACGGTGACAGTGAACTTTTTTCTATGTTCACCTTCCACCCGTGAGATCTGATAAAAGCCAACACAATGTCTGTGTGGGCCCTCGCTTTGGAAAGAGACGATGCTTGGATTAGGATGTCGTCTAGATAAGGTGCTACAGCGATGCCCCTCGGCCTTAGGACCGCTAGAAGGGACCCTAGCACCTTTGAGAAAATTCTGGGAGCGGTGGCTAAACCGAATGGAAGAGCCACGTGAAGGATGGAACTCTGAGGAAATTGTTTAATATCTTTAAATCCAGGATTGGCCTGAAACTTCCCTCTTTTTTGGGAACCACAAACAGGTTTGAGTAAAAACCTAGACCTTGTTCCCCGGAGGGGACTGGGTTTATCACTCCCATCTTTGATAGGTCTCTTACACAATGTAAGAATGCCTGTTTCTTTATCTGGTCTGAAGATAAGTGAGACAGGTGGAATCTTCCCTTTGGAGGAAGTCCCTTGAACTCTAGTAGGTATCCCTTGGAGACTATCTCTAGTACCCAGGGATCCGGAACATCTCTTGCCCAAGCCTGAGCGAAGAGAGATAGTCTGCCCCCTACCAGATCCGGTCCCGGATCGGGGGCTACCCCTTCATGCTGTCTTGGTAGCAGCAGCAGGTTTCTTGGTCTGTTTACCCTTGTTCCAGCCTTGCATGGGCTTCCAAGCGGGTTTGGGCTGGGCCGCGTTACCTTCTTGTCTAGCGGCAGTCGAGTTATTAGCCGGTCCGTTCCTGAAATTGTGAAAGGAACGAAAATTAGACTTGTTCTTAGCCTTAAAAGGCCTATCCTGTGGGAGGGCATGGCCCTTACCCCCAGTGATGTCTGAAATAATCTCCTTCAATTCCGGCCCAAAAAGGGTCTTACCCTTGAAAAGAATATTAAGTAACTTAGTCTTGGACGACACATCTGCTGACCAGGATTTTAGCCAAAGCGCCCTCCGCGCTACTATAGCAAAACCTGAGTTTTTCGCCGCCAATTTCGTTATTTGAAAAGCGGCATCCAATATAAAGGAATTAGCTATTTGTTCAGAGCGGCAAGGAGAATGACTGGGGGGCGGAGCTAGAGGGGGAGCTATATGGACAGCTCTGCTGTGTGCTCTCCTTGCCTTTCCCTGTAGGGGAGGAGAATATCCCACAAGTAATGGATGACGCCGTGGACCGGACACACCAATGTTGGAGAAATAATAATTTGTTACATTTTCTACTGTATTGAAATGCGTTTGACAACAAAATTATTAAATTGTTTCTCTAAGAAATGACTCACGGGGGCCGATTTATCGTTGTCTGTCCGACATGATACGCTGTAGTGTATTATGTCCGACAGACATTGCAGCATTTAATATTGTACAAGCAGTTCTGGTGAACTGCTTGTGCAATGCTGCCCCCTGCAGATTTGCAACCAATCGGCCGCTAGCAGGGGGTGTCAATCAACCTGATCGTATAGGATCGGTGGATTGCAGACTGCAGCCTCGGAGGCACCGGACCAGTTATGGAGCAGCGGTCTTAGGATCGCTGCTTCATAACTGCTGTTTCTGGAAAATCTGAAGGCTCACGCAGAAACAGGGGCATTAGGGGCCATTCGGCCCTTGATAAATCAGCCCCATAGTCATTGATCACTTTTCAAACTCTAAGGCATCCCCCATGTAAACTTACCTATAATGGCAATTTTTTAATATAAGAATAATTACATTTCAAAGTAAATATGTTACATAGCTGCCTACCTGCAATGTTTGAAGTCCTCCAAATGCAATAAATATAAGTAAAAATCCAATCGCCATTACAATCGGGTTTTTAAGATGGCTTATTTCCATTTTTATATCATAAAAGTCTTCTAGAAGATATATGAAAATCACTTCATTAAACAGTCAACAGTCTTCTGTTCCTATGGGACCAACAATGGGGAATAAAAAACAAAAATTATAAAACACATCTGTCTTTTTTATTAAAAATTTTTGATAGTTATACTTATATCTGAAACAACGTTACCTCAAGAAGACATGAACAGCAAGTAACACACATGCATGGAACCATTTAAATTATCAGACAAACTGCTGGCACAAGATTTGTAAAATTTGTAGTATTTTGTTTTCTAATTTTTAAAGAAATATTTTAATACAAAAACATATCCCTTTAAATTTCTTTATTAAAGGAATACTTTTTTTATTACCTGATGTGATTTCATATTTAGAAACTCTGTTATTCTGACGTTCACTCATGTTTTCGGAGTACCATGAAAAAAGCCTGAGGTTTTCAATACCTGTACTTATAAGGACATCTAGACTAGGGTTTTATCTCTGTTTAGTTTTTCAAGATTACAGACAACATTACTAAATAATATTGTTTTGATGGTATTTATGTATTTGAATTGCACTAGCCATGGACACAAAACTTTAAAGTGGTTATAGAAGTACCATTGCCCTATGGCCTCTATTTAATAAGCTCCGTACTTACCTGCATTCGCCGGCCCCAATACGACTGCCTAAGTTCGCCTAACCTCGCTGCCGTGGACCTGAATGCGCTTGCCAAATTTATCAATAAAGCTGTCAAAAAGCCGCACTCCAAGTACGAGCGATGAGCAGCGGACTGTGTTATTTATCAGTCATCGATCTTGCTGCTCTTCGGCTTTTTCACAGCTTTATTGATACCCTGTCACTAAGCACCCATACTATACTATACTGTTATACCCCCTATACCTCCACCCCCGGAGCCCCCCACAACTAAATTAAGTTATTAACCCCTAAACCGCCGCTCCCGGACCCCGCCGCAACTATAATAAATATATTAACCCCTAAACCGCCGCTCCCGGACCCCGCCGCACCTATATTAAATATATTAACCCCTAATCCGCCGCTCCCGGACCCCGCCACAACTATATTAAATATATTAACCCCTAAACCGCCGATACCGGACCCCGGTATGACTATAATAAATATATTAACCCCTAAACCACCGCTCCCGGACCCCTCTGCAACTATAATAATTATATTAACCCCTAACCGCCACTCCCGGACCCCGCCGCCACCTACATTATACCTATTAACCCCTAAACTGCCACCCCCTATACCGCCGCCACCTAAATAAAGTTATTAACCCCTATCCTGCCCCCCCTATAACACCGCCACCTATATTAAAGTTATTAACCCCTATCCTGCCCCCCCTACACAGCTGCCACTATATTAAATTTATTAACCCCTAAACCTAAGTCTAACACTAACACCCCTAACTTAAATATTATTTTAATAAATCTAAATAAAACTTACTATTATTGACTTAATTATTCCTATTTAAAACTAAATACTTACCTGTAAAATAAACCCTAAGATAGCTACAATATAACTAACAATTATATTGTAGCTATTTTAGGATTTATTTTTATTTTACAGGCAAGTTTGTATTTATTTTAACTAGGTACAATAGTTATTAAATAGTTATTAACTATTTCATAACTACCTAGTTAAAATAATTACAAAATTACCTGTAAAATAAAACCTAACCTAAATTATAATTACACCTAACACTACACTATCATTAAATTAATTAAATAAATTAACTACAATTACCTTAAATTAAATACAATTAAATAAACTAAACTATAGTACAAAAAAACCCTCTAAATTACAGAAAAAAAATAAAAAAAATTACAAGTTTAAACTAATTACACCTAATCTAAGCCCCCTAATAAAATAAAAAAGCCCCCCAAAATAATAAAATGCAATACCCTATACTAAATTACAAAGTAATCAGCTCTTTTACCAGCCCTTAAAAGGGCTTTTTGCGGGGCATTGCCCCAAAGTAATCAGCTCTTTTACCTGTAAAAAAAAATACAACCCCCCAACATTAAAACCCACCACCCACACACCCCTACTCTAAAACCCACCAAAACCCCCCTGAAAAAAAACCTAACACTAACCCCCTGAAGATCACCCTACCTTGAGCCGTCTTCACCCAGCCGGGACGAAATCTTCATCCAAGCGGCGCAGAAGAGGTCCTCCATCCGATAGAAGTCTTCATCCAAGCGGCGTCTTCTATCTTCAATCATCCGGAGCGGAACCATCTTCCATCCAGCCGACGCAGAGCCATCTTCTTCCAACGACATCCTAACACCGAATGAAGGTACCTTTAAGGGACGTCATCCAAGATTAAGAATTAAGGTAGGAAAAATCCGATTGGCTGATTCAATCAGCCAATCGGATTGACCTCGCATTCTAGTGGCTGTTCCGATCAGCCAATAGAAAGCGAGGTCAATCCGATTGGCTGATTGAATCGGCCAATCAGATTTTTCCTACCTTAATTCCGATTGGCTGATAGAATTCTATCAGCCAATTGGAATTTGAGGGACGCCATCTTGGATGACATCCCTTTAAGGTAACTTCATTCGGTGTTAGGACGTCGTTGGAAGAAGATGGCTCTGTGTCGGCTGGATGAAAGATGGCTTGACAAAGGGGCAGTAGCCCCGAAACGTTGCTGTTCACTTCAATAAAAGTCCTTTCACTTCACTGAGTGCATCATCATTTTCTTTTGGATACTTATTTGGAGTCTATGGGATTAGACTCTGCATGATTGCACCTACCATGATATCTATGGATCTTTGATGAGTTCAGGTGTGCTGGTCTTACCTTTGTGCTATGGCTCCACTCCGGATGATTGAAGATAGAAGACGCCGCTTGGATGAAGACTTCTACTGGATGGAGGACCTCTTCTGTGCCGCTTGGATGAAGATTTCGTCCCGGCTGGGTGAAGACTGCTCAAGGTAGGGTGATCTTCAGGGGGTTAGTGTTAGGTTTTTTTAGGGGGGGTTGGGTGGGTTTTAGAGTAGGGGTGTGTGGGTGGTGGGTTTTAATGTTGGGGGGGTTGTATTTTTTTTTACAGGTAAAAGAGCTGATTACTTTGGGGCAATGCCCCGCAAAAAGCCCTTTTAAGGGCTGGTAAAAGAGCTGATTACTTTGTAATTTAGTATAGGGTAGGGCATTTTATTATTTTGGGGGCTTTTTTAGTTTATTAGGGGGCTTAGATTAGGTGTAATTAGTTTAAACTTGTTGTAATTTTTTTTATTTTCTGTAATTTAGTGGGGGGGGGTTTTGTACTATAGTTTAGTTTATTTAATTGTATTTAATTTTAGGTAATTGTAGTTAATTTATTTAATTAATTTAATGATAGTGTAGTGTTAGGTGTAATTTTAATTTAGGTTTGGTTTTAATTTACAGGTAATTTTGTAATTATTTTAACTAGGTAGTTATTAAATAGTTAATAACTATTTAATAACTATCGTACCTAGTTAAAATAAATACAAACTTGCCTGTAAAATAAAAATAAATCCTAAAATAGCTTCTGGCGGGGTCCAGAAGCGGCGGTTTAGGGGTTAAACATTTAATTTAGTTGCGGCGGGGTCTGGGAGTGGCAGTTTAGGGGTTAATGAGTTTAATGTAGGTGGTGGCAGTGTAGTGAGGGGCAGCATAGGGGTTAATAAATGTAATGTAGGTTGCGGTGGGCTCCGGGTGCGGCGGTTTAGGGGTTAAACAATTTATTTAGTTGCAGCGGGGTCTGGGATCCGCAGGATAGGGGTTAATAACTTTATGTAGGTGGCGGCGGTATAGGGGGCGGCAGATTAGGGGTTAATAGATATAATGTAGGTGGCGGTGGGGTCCGGGAGCAGCGGTTTAGGGGTTAAACACTTTATTTAGTTGCGGCGGGTTCCTGGAGCGGCGGTTTAGGGGTTAATACCTTTATTTAGTTGCGGCGGGGTCCAGGAGTGGAGGTTTAGGGGTTAATACGTTTAATGTTGGTGGCGGCGGTGTAGGGGGGGGGCAGATTAGGGGTGTTTAGACTCGGGGTACATGTTAGGGTGTTAGGTGCAGACATCTCCCATAGGAATCAATGGGATATCGGGCAGCAGCGAACATGAGCTTTCGCTGCTGTCAGACTCCCATTGATTCCTATGGGATCCGCCACCTCCAGGGAGGGCGGATTGAAAACCAGGTACGCTGGGCCGGAAAAGTGTCGAGCGTACCTGCTAGGAATTTAATAACTTTCAAAAGTAGTCAGATAGTGCCGAACTTGCGTTCGGCACATATGGAGTGACGTAAGAATCGATCTGTGTCGGACTGAGTCCGGCGGATCGTAGCTTACGTCACTAGATTCTACTTTTGCCAGTCTGTAGGGCTTGATAACTACAGAGAATCAACCTCGCCACAAATACGCTGCAGAATTCCAGCGTATTTGCGGTTGACGGCTTGATAAATACAGGCCTATGTCTGTAGTCTTACATGTGAATGCCAAAATGAATGTTCCCCTTGATATTAGTTCTACCATTTGAAGGTTTTTATAGACTGAGCACTAACCTTTGGATATCAGGGGCGAGATTACATATACGGTGCAGGCTTCGGCACAAGTGTTATTACATATACTGTGCCGTTAGATGCTAGACTGGCGTAAGTAGGACTAACTGGTGATCTTCTGAAATGTGCGCAAATACACACTTTAGTCGTCGCAAGTAACTTACGCCAGTATTATGTCCACGGAAAGTGTCAATGAAGAGTAGTTTTATGCAAATCAGGTTAACACTCCTAAAAATGAACCCGGATATTCAAATAAAAATGCAACACGTAATTACGCTATTAAAATTCATATATAAACCCATGTGCAGCCGCCATTTTATTCAGTGTGTTTGGATTGTTCGTTGAGCTACAACACACTACAATGGAGTGGAGGATTAGTGAGAGTAGAGAGAGAGGCGCAAACAGAAGGGTTAGGTTGCATTATTGTTGAGTAAGCTTGTACACTTACACATATTCTCACATATTGCACACATTGCATACATATATACATATACAAATACACCACACTTTTTTTTCTAACACCTCACATATTTTATTTTATTTTTACAGTGTGATAGGCTGAGTGTTTGGTTGTGATTGTGTGTGACTGAACTGGGAGTGAGTGTGTGTAGTGTGATTAGTGTGTGGATGGCAGGGAGAGGTAGGGAGGAGGGGAGAAGAGTGGCATGGAGAGGAGTATTAGAGAGGAGAGGAGGAGCAGTGAGCCCCCCGTCAGGGAGTAAGCAGAGTGGGGAGAGGGAGAGCCCGAAGGGATGATGGGTGGGGAGATGACCGAGAGCCCCAGAGAGTAGGCACATCTAGGAGAGGGACAGAGGGTGCACATGGGGACAGAAGGGGGGAGGAGGAAGAGAATAGGGAGGAACCTACACTGCCAGGGACATCACATGGAGGAATCCAAGTGGCCATGGAAGATGAGAGGCTGAGATGTCCCTACTTCTCATTTGCAGAAAATGTTGCCCTTGTCCAGGCCATCTGTGATGTTTTCTGAACAAAATTTTCTCTGTAATTTATTTTATCTGTAGAGAGAGGTTTGGGTGATATCAGAACCACAACTGTGGTCCTGCGGAATTATTAGAGTGGTATCACTTTAAATCTATGGTAAACAGCGAGAGTACTACTGATATAAGTTTTGTAGCTCTAAAGATCTTGGACTCTCTATATAAGATAAATAGTAATGGTTTGACATATATAAGGAAAGATGAACTTGTAACTAAAGTATAACACATATACTTTATTACAGAGTATGAGCAGTTAATATAAACACAGTCGCACAGCCTTAAACTAATATTCCACCCGAATAGTAAAAGGACTGAGGACACAGTTTTATGCCTGATATCAGAATTTTTTTTTTTAAAAGTATGCATACAAAAGAGGTAGTAAAACTAATGCAAAGGAGTAAGCGGTTACCAAGCCAAAACAAACAGCAGAGATGCAGGATGAAGCAGTCCGAAGCAGGCAGATGACGTCACTGCTGAGTTCCAACAAGAAAACAGCTGAGAGGGGTTGGCGGTCCGTGGAGAGGCACTTCAGGATACAGAGTCATAAAGACAAATTGGATCCGCTTGTTATAAGTCAAAATTTCCTTTGAGAGCAGGAATTTAAGGTGAAGCACAGTAACAATAAATACTTTGTTAACAGCTAGATATTGGAGACCGGATATCCACCAATACCAAGCAATGATTGGTGTTACTAGTCCTCCTTTATACTGGTAAATGGGGGTGTGTATTCTCATTTAAAGGTACAAATACAAATATCCAAATTGAACAAGTTTAAGCATAATAGTTATTAAAGGTACCCGTAAAAGCAGGAGGAGAATGTGATGATACATATACCTTTCAATATCATGGACAATTACAATGCCCTCTTCGGGCAGGAGAAGGGCAAAGGCAGTGCCAAAAGGAGAAAAACTGCATGGTTGGTGGTAGAGGATGCCGTCAACAGTATGGCCCCGCAGAGGAGGACTGTTGAGGGCCTGAAAAAGTGGTGGAATGACTGCAAGAGGTGGGTCAAAGAAAAGATGGGGCAGGAAGCCAGAAAGGAAGAGGCAGTGGTCAAGCGTGGATATTGAGTATAACACCTGGCAGGAGATGATACGCAGCAACCATTGTGAGACTAAGGGATTAACTTTCCATGTGGTTATGGGATGTTTCCTTTGAGGCTTTCTATATATATATAAGTTTCAGTTTATTGGGACTTTTATTTTTAGGAAATGTGATTCTTGGGCTCTACTTTGTTGTAGTAAGTTTTTACTAGGCAGTTGCTGCTAGAAAAGCGCCCTATTAATTATTGTTGTGCAGTTTCTTTTTCTGCCGGTCATGTGACCCCTCCCTCACACGATTGAGTTCCTGAGCGGAGCTGCGTCATTTTGGACAGCTTCTTAGTGTCGGATCGTTTTTTCGATGCTCAGCTGCTTGCCAAACAATTTGGGAATTGAAGGTTAAGGTAGGGCACCTCAGTCTGCCTGAGGTGTAGAGGCACCTTTTTATTTGCTTTGAATATTACTCTGAGGAGGTTAAAAGTTTTTTTCTCTTAAAGTTATAGTGTCATTTTCATATATCAGTCATTCCTTTAATTATTGGGAATTCTTTCACCTATGGACATGGAGCAGGAGTCTGCTCCTATGGATTAATGTTTATTGTGTCTTGAGGCCCAAATTGTGTTACCTATGCAATTTTGTTCTTCATGTTTAGAAAAGACTTTAAAATGTAAAGATAAACTTTTTGTTTCTGAGCCTAATGTCTCTCAGGATGATGCTGTTTAGGCAATGCCGCAGCTTTCTCCTCTAACATCCCAAGCCTCCACGGCTTCACATACAGTGCCCTGCAGTTCCTCCCGGCCTCCTGGAGGAGTTTATTTGCCCTCAGATTTTGCTGCACAAATATCCTCTGTGGTATCAGCGCCTTTATCTGCTTTTCCAATGATGGGGAAGCGCAAGAGGAAATCTAAAAAAAATTCAGAGTGTAAGGTGTCTGTCCCGTCTCCTGCTACGCAGGTTGCCCTGCCTCATAAGCCTGATGAGGAGGATACCTCAGTAGCCTCTGAGTTTGAAATCTCAGATTCGGACAGTATAATTCCTTTGTCTGATGCTGAAGAAGTAAACTTCAGTGTGACGGATACCCTGGCTACCTCGACTGGGTAGCTCCGCCAAACGGGTCCTGCTTCCTCCCTGCCGACTGCAGCTATGTAGCTGGCAAGTGATCACAGCCTGTAGCCACCCCTGATGCCCAACAGCACCAGTATTTAGGGTCCCACCCTGTGGCAGACTCCGGCTACCCAGACTAGGTAGCTCTGCCAGAGGGTCCTTCCTCTGCGTGGAACAGGCTGCTATGTAGTCCTGGAAAATCATTTTAGCAGGAGCCCACCCAAATAACTAGACATACTAGCATTCAGGTGAAACAGGAACTGATTTTATTGTAAAACATATACTCCTTTTATGCACACAGCTCATCTTGATAAGACAAAGGACAATCCCACAATTTTCCCGCCATTCCCGCCCCTCCAGACTGACCGGCACCTCCATAACAGCCACAGTCCCACAGAATCCCAATGCCTGGGGGTGGCGGTTTCGGGGTGATCCCGGTGGAGCGGCGGCGCTTCCAGGGTGTCATTTTAAAGCTCAGTCCAAAAATCTGGGGTTAGGGGTGTCCAAAACCCCCAGTTCTCAAAGGAGCTCCCCTCTGATAATTTCCCCAGCTCTTGTCCTCCTTAGGGGCTACCAATCCCCAAAAGAGCGGAGCTCTGTGGCAAAGGGCTGCTGGAGCGACCAGGGGTAAAGTTAGCGGGTGTCCTGCTGTCCTGTGGCCGACCAGGAGTTCCAGAAGCCCGGCCAGCCTGAGAGGGGTTAGGCGGGTGTCCATTGTGAGGCGGCGGACTGGGAGTTCCAGAAGCCCGGCCAGCCTAAGAGGGTTTTCCTGGTCATACACCAGCTCTTCTCTAAACAAGTTTAGAACACAAAACCATGCAAACAAAAGCTTCCAGAGATTGTGGTTGCTCTGAGGAGCCCCAAACCACTGAGAAACAGGGGTGAGGTTGTAGGGGGTGAGGGGTAGCCTTAGCTGTCTGGTATCTGTGAAATTCAAATTTAAGCTTGAACACCTTTGTTTACTATTAAAGGAGGTACTGGCTACATTGGATGACTCTGACTCCTGTCACTGTCAACCCTAAGAAATCTGGTAAGCTTAACAAATACTATGATGTTCCTTCCTCTGTGGAAGTGTTTTCTGTTCTAGACCGTGTTATGGAGATTATTACACAGGAATGGGAGAAGCCAGGGATACATTTCTCCCCATCTCCCATCTTTAAAAAGATTTTTCCTGTTGCTGACTCCATTAGAGATTCATGGCACATGGTGCCTAAGAAGGGGCTATTTCTACCCTGGCTAAGAGAACTACGATCCCTATTGAGGATAACTGTTCCTTTAAGGATCCCATGGACAAAAAGCTGGAGGCTTCTATGAAGAAGATGTATGTTCATCAAGGTCTTCAATGGCAACCTGCAGTTTGTATTGCCACAGTAGCAAGTGCAGCATCTTATTGGTGCAATGCTTTGTCTGAATTGATTTTAGAAGAGACTCTGTTGGAGGAGATACAGTACAAGATAGGATTAAGGCTCTCAAACTAGCCAACTCTTTTATCTCTGATGCTAACATGCAGGTTTTTAGACTTTGGAGCCAAGATGTCTGGCTTCACTGTTCTAGCCCGTAGGGCTCTGTGGCTAAAATCTTGGTCAGCTGATGTTACCTCCAAGTCCAATCTTCTGTCGCTACCTTATAAAGTTAAGACCTTGTTTGGTCCTGGTCTGACAGAAATAATTTCTGAAATTACGGGTGGAAAGGGGTCCTTTCTACCACAAGACAAGAAGAATAGACCTAAAGGACGTCAAAGTAATTTTTCTTCCTTTCATAACTTCAAAGGTCTAAAGCCTTCCTCCCCATCCTCTAAGCAGGAGCAGTCCGAGTCTTCTTGGAGACCCAATCAGTCTTGGAGCAAGGGGAAGCAATCAAAGAAACCCTCAGCTGAAACTAAGTCAGCATGAAGGATCTGGTTTGCGGACCTAGTGAAGATGTCATCTCTTCCACCTTGGAGGTTACCTCTGAGGAAGGACCTTCTAACTCAGGGTCCTTTCCTTCATCCAAATCTCATTTCTCTGAAGGTGACTGCTTGGAGATTGAATGCTTAGTTCTGGCTAAGCAGGGGTTTTCTGAGTCTGTCATTGATACTATGATTCAGGCTCGCAAGCCTGTTACTCATAAGATTTACCATAAGGTATAGTGTAAATACCTTTATTGGTGTAAATCAAAGGACTACTCTTTGAGTAGGGTCAGGATTCTTAGAATTTTGTCTTTTCTTCAGGATGGTCTGGAGAAAGCGTTGTCAGTCAGTTCTCTGAAAGGTCAGATTTCTGCATTATCTATTCTTTTACATAAGCGTCTGGTGGATGTGCCAGATGTTCAATCTTTTTTGTCAGGCCCTAGTTAGAATCAGGTCTGTGTTTAAATCTGTTGCTCCTCCTTGGAGCCTTAACCTAGTTCTTAGAGTTCTGCAGCAGGCTCCTTTGAGCTAATGCATTTCATATATATTAAGCTGTTATCTTGGAAGGTTTTGTTTATTGTTGCTATTTCTTCTGCTCAGAGAGTTTCAGAACTCTCGGCTTTGCAGTGTGATTTGCCTTACCTTATTTTTCATGCGGATAAGGCGGTCCTTCGTACTAAATTGGGATTTCTCCCTAAGGTGGTTTCGGATAGAAATATTAATCAGGAAATTGTTTTTCCTTCTCTCTGTCCTAATCTTTCCTCTCATAAGTAATGTCTGTTGCACAATTTGGATGTGGTGCACGTTCTAAAATTCTACCTACAAGTTACTAAGGATTTTTGCCAGTCTTCTGCCCTATTCATTTGTTTCTCTGTAAAGCGTTAGGTCAGAAGGCAACTTCTACTTTTCTTTCCCTCTGGTTGAGAAGTATGGTTCGT